>NW_007577901.1:639360-653353 GCF_000690725.1 Stegastes partitus
TAAATTAATAATAAAGTAAAATATTTTTTTCAACCATTAATACACATTTGTTTTTCCAAATACAGTAAAAAGGAAATAAAATTTAAAAAACAAATGTTATTGTCAAATGTTATTGCGTTACTTCAGGAGCCTCGTCTGATCCGGAGTCACTCTGTTGGACTGTTCTGCTGCTGCCGGCTGGACTTCAGGATGTTGTTTCAGGGGTTAATTAAAGACATGAGGAAGGAAAGAGGAGCTGGAGGGTTAACGTCCATTACTCCTCCTGCTGATGGGAAGACGTAATGGGACTCTGAGGACCCGGCTGAGATGTACAGGAACAGCCCATTTCCAGGCCTCTCCTCTCCGTCTGAGTGCTTTGTACCGAGCGGAAGTCACTAATTACGTTTCCCTCCACTGCTGCAGCCCTCACCTGTGCGCCGCCGCCGCCGTGTGCTCGCTTCGCTGGGCAGGTTGACGTCCACGCTGGGCCCACGTGAAGCTCCTGCAGCGAGGCGGCTTGTTTCTGGGTCTCCATACAGTGCGGTCGTCTCCCAGCGAGCCGGAGGATGTAAAAAGCTCTACAGCTGCGCTCCCAGATTGCAAAAGCAGATGGAATTTCAATGTGAGTGATAGGCAGAGGGGAGGCTGCATGCACAGAATGAGAGCAGAGGAGGAAACAGAGATGCTGCTGATGCATGTCTTCTGTGGAGATGTTTGAAGCAGAGAATTTGGTTGTTTTTACTGCTGCAGATGCAACAATTCATTGTTGCTCCCTGCAGGCCGCCACACGGTGTAGGGCTTCATGTGTCGAGTCGCCTCTCTGGGCTTCTGGTGAGCTTCAAACTCTGCTCGTCCTCTCTGTGCCGCTTCCATCCATCCGTCCGTCCGTCCGTCCGTCCGTCCGTCCGTCCGTCCATATCCATCCATCCATCCATCCATCCACTGCTCCGTCTCTGAATAATTCAGAAGCTGCTGTATTGTCACTTCCTGTCTCCTCTGCAGTAACACAATCATGAAAACAGCAACACAAACGGGACTTTGTGTTTTCACCGGTTTGGCAGCGTCGCCCAACAACAACAACACTTTTCTGTCTCCTCACAAAGTTGGGCTGCAGACAAACTTCCAGGACTTCTCTTGGATTCCTCTTCTTGCTTTTCGTCTGTTTTCTGCTATCTGCTGAGTTTGGCGTCGAGGCACAGCACTTTGCTTTTATTATTGTAATCATTATTTATCTTCATTAGTCCCGCTGAGATCAAGAATCTATCGTTAGTGTGAAAATCTGCTGAAGGCAGCAGCACATTTACATATTAGTTAAAGGCCAGTTTTGAATTTCTAGGAGAAAAAAAAGCTGCATTGCATCCTCTGGACATCAATAATAACTGGCTTTTTAAAAAGAAGATTCTCTAATATCACATCAGGGTGTTGATATAGTTAGCAGGAAGTTGCCTTTTTACACTTCAATTAACATTAACGTTCATTAGAAGTCATGTTTCTGGTCAGTAGGATGGATTTACGTCTGTTGGTTACTCACTTCATACTCTGTCAAGTTCCACATGTGTTCCCTCAGTCACAGTGGAACAAGTCTTCAGATTCTTCTGTAAAAGTACGTCTGTCTGTCCATCCATCCATCCATCCATCCATCCATCCATCCATCCATCCGTCCATCCGTCCGTCCGTCCGTCCGTCCGTCCGTCCGTCCATCCATCCAATCCATGAATCTAAGTCTGTTGTTTAATCTCTTCTTACTCTTAAATATCGACTCTATCATGTTCCACTAGTCTTCCCTCAGTAATAGTGGAAGAAGTCTTTAGATTCTTCGGTAAAGTTCGACGTCCTGCACGAATAATCCTGTTAAAGCAAAAGTCAAGCATGTAAACTATTAAGGTCCAGGTCCAAAGAAACTCTCTGAGCATCAACAACGCTGTAAAAACTCACTTTTTAAAAAAGAAAATACTCTAATATCACATCAGGACAGTGATCTAGTTAGCAGGAAGTTTGTTTTACACTTAAATTAACATCAACATTCATTAGAAGTCATGTTTCTGGTCAGTAGGATGGATTTACTTCTGTTGTTTACTCTCTGGGTCAAGTTTTACTGGATTCAGCCGGTAGTCGTGGAAGAAGTCTTCAGATTCTAGTCCGGTTTGGTTCCTGTGACTGGTAAATGATTTGAGTATTAAAGCATCAGCAGCGTTTTTGTCCTGGCGTTCAGCAGCTACCTGTTCTCACCTGTTTACCGTCTCAGTGCAGCGGCTCATAAACCAAAGCACCGGATAAACTGAAAGAACTCCTGGTGATTCATGTTCCGGGGCTCCGTGGCCGTTCATGCAGTATTTATGGAGGCGTTCGGGCGCCGAGTTGGACGGTTTGACAGGCTGACATGGCCTCAGGCTCTCAGATGTTGGATTTAGTGCGCTTCTATTTTTTTCATATCCGTGCAAATTGAACATTTTGGGTTTTTTTTGACTGGTGGTCGAGCAAAATAGAAACTTTCAGGCGTCATCTTGGGCTTCTGGGATGAACCTGTTTGGTTAACGAGTGCTTGAAGCGCTGTGTTCAGTGGCACTGGAAGGGAAACAGGCGAGTCTTGGAGGACGGAGTCAAACATCCGTGAAGACTGACACCGGAGCTCCAAACCCGAAACTTTCCCTGAGTGTGCCCCGACTGATGTGAAGCTCCCCATCCAGCCCCGAGGCGGTCGAAATGTTAATATATGGCAGCCTGACATTCTGCCGCCGAGGCCAGAACGCCGGACGAGGAGGGACGAAGCCTGATGGGGAGGGGAGTGACGAGGAGGAGGAGGGAGGCTGGACGGGCAGCAGAGGAAGGTGTGCAGCAGACGGGGGCATCGCTGCAGGGCTGGAGGCCTTCGGGAGGCTGCAGGATAAAGAGCTGCTCCGGGCCGCTGGACCGCAGCCATCGCTCTGCTCACGTCCACGCTCGTGTGTGGCCTGAAAAGCAGCTCCTGCAGAGATGGGGCCGTGCACATCTGCTCACCTCTGCAGCCTCACCTTGCCGGGAGCTGTGGCCGGAGGGGAGGCGCTCTGAAGCCGGTCCACTGTGGAGCGGTTCCCCTCCAGTGGCTCCTGGGGTTCAGTGACATGATCCTGCAAAACCAGAGCAGGAAATCTAGCTTATTCCCCTTTTCTCTGTACGTTTGTATAAGGTTCCCTCTGTGTAATGAATGCAACGCTATAAAAATCAACTCTGATTTATTGAAATTTTTCTTTTCTGTGTAGAAAAATATCAATAAAATTACAAAAATAAACATTTTTAGTGTAAAAAACATTTAAAAACAAACAAACCTGTGAGTGAACGACTACAAAACGATTTTTTCTCATATAAGAAATTCATTACAAGGATGGATGGATGGATTTTTCAGGTTTTAACACATTAACAGTTTAATTTTATGGCCACACATGATAAATAAACTGATTACTGTTTGTAAAAATGCAGATATTTAATGTTTACATTATTTACAGTTTTGGCTTTTTTTGTTTTTTTTTACATTAAACGTATAACAAATACTTTTTAAATATGATTGAACTGAATATTTTCTGTCATTTAACAAAACAGGAAACGATAATGAGCAATAAAAGTACGTTATTCTGAAAAAATACAGTTCGAAATGTTCACCGTGAATCATGAGAGGAGAAGATCTTTAGATGATGTTGTTTTTCGTCGCTCTGCCGTCCATAATTGTTTCTAAACAGAAGATTGTAATCCAGTCTGACGTCATGAACACACTCGTTAATAATTGCAGATGAAGCTGCTGCAGATGTTTCCTTTATTGCAGCGTCTAACCAGCAGCTCGTCTGGATGTAAATCAGAGTTTGTAGCCACCAGGCAGCAGAACAGTGCAGAAGCTTCACGCGGTTCTGAGACTCTGATCCGTTTGGTTTGTTCTTCAAACTCAGGACAAGGTTCTGGTTCAACGTGGAGCGACTCGGAGCGACTCGGAGCGACTCGGAGCAGACAACATGACGTTTGCTGCATCCTGTTTGTCTGATGCTTCATTTTTACACTCGTGTATATTTACAGGAGTGTTTCCGTCAATACGCTGTGATGAAGCCGAACAGCATCGATCAGAGCTGCTGGGTTTGATGCTGCCGGCAGGAAGAAGAAGAAGAAGAAGAAGACCAGAAATAATCAGGCTGCCTTGTGTGTGTTTTACCCACTTTTCACTATTAAGACAGTTAATAGTCCCTGGAGTTTGAGATTTAATCGGATCGATTTATGAGTAGAAGTTCAAAACTCACAAATCTGAAGGAAGACACAACGTCAGGAGAACGTTTCCTAGAACCTACATCAGTACGTCGAGTACAACAAGTGTCTGCTGTCAGGAATAAATAATACGATAAATAATAAATAATGACATTTTTATGTAATTTCACTTTAAAAGCAAAGGAAATATTTGCACGACATTCCTGCTGCGCACATTTTTCTGCGCATATTTCCTTTGCTTTTAAAGCGACATTATAAAAAAAAATCAAAAAATTAAAAAATATTTCCTTTGCTTTTAAAGCGACATTATAAAAAAAAATCAAAAAATTAAAAAAATAAAATAAAATCAAAAAATCAAAACATCAAAAAATTGTTAAAATGAAAAAAATAAAGAAAATTTGAATAAATTAAAAAAACTAATAAAAAAATAAAATAAATAAAAATAAATAAAAAATAACAAATTATTATTTTCATTATTTTATTTATTTGTCTTTACATTTCTACTTTTATCAGCCTTTTCTTTTATGGATTCATTTTTAAAAAATCGCTTTATTTTACCACATTGTTTATTTTGTATTTTGTTTATTCTTCTTTTTATTTCCACTTTACTTTATTATTCTTTTATTGATTTATTTATGTAATTTGGCGCTCTCACTGCTCCACATCAAACAAAATACTTATGAAATCCCAAATGTTAATTTCTTGTTTATTTTTATATATTTGCTTTTTTTTTTACATTTTTGCTTCTGTTGTTCAGCTCTGAGCTCTGCATTAAACAGTTCCAGACTTTTCACCTCAGAAGACTTTGAGTCAGAAAAGATTCAGAAAACTACAATTAGAGCTGTCTTACATCACCTGAAGCTGCTTTCTAACGTGTGTGAACGTCTGGATGCAGACGTCGCCTCAGAACCTGATTCCTGTTGTTCAGCAGCACTCTAAATTTACCGTTTTGGTTTCAGGAGAACTTGTTCCTGCTCACCTCTGATCACACCTGAGCAGCTAGAAGATAAAAACAAAGTGTGACAACCTGTTAAACGCTCATCCTTATCGTCATCCTCCTTCTCCTCCTCTGCAGGCCGACTGTCGCTCCAGAGAATACCTTCGCCAACACTTCCCGGCTGCAGATGCGTGAACAAAGGAAACGAGGTAGGTGATGAAGCACTGGAGGTGTGGGTTCCTCAGCCGCACGTTTACAGTCTTAAAATAGGCTTAAAGTCCACAGCGAGTGACTCATAGAGGAGTTTCCCCAAATCCTAAAGCAAAGCCGGCCCGTTGGTAGAAAGCTCGGATCATTCTCCTCTAATCGCTGCTTAGACTGAACAAATGGTGGGAGAGGACAAACACCAGACAGTCTCCGGAAAAGGGAAACTGTTTCCACGATCACGTCTTCATTAGCTGCAGCACAGTGGGAACCAATGTCGAATGAGGACAAACGTTGTCATCTACAAAGAACAGGTTGTTGTTTCCCATCAGCAGGTAGGTCAGAGGTCCAACACCGACAGCTTCTATGCGACTTCTAACCAGAAGCTCAGACTGTGACCAAACAACTACAAATCTGATTTAAACTCTGTGTCCGTCCAGAGTCCCGGTGCAGCGATGCTCTGCTCCCAGCGCTCCTGCAACACTTGGTCCTGTTAGAACATGTCCATCACCGTCTGAACTGGGTTGAAACGGGGATCCTTCCTCCTGAGTTCCATGAGTTTCAGGTGTCAGGAGGCCGGTGTTGTTGGTGGAGAGCGATGGTTGATCCGTAGACGCCGATAAACTCGCGCTGAATCTGGAATCGTGCCACAGTTCTGGTTGTTCGTACCGAGTCCCAGCATGAAGCCACGTCCAGCTTTAAAAGCAGCTGTTTCTCCTCTGGATGGTCGCTGAAGACCCGCCTCGGATGGTCCACCACGTGAAGGTTGGATCATGGCTGCATGGAGACATCTGGGACATGTACCAACCAGCTGATGATGTTCTGAGATCCTCAATCTGCTGCTACGGAGCAGGTGGTTTGCAAACGTTCTCGTGAACCTCATGATATCCAGTAAAGATCTGTCTGGACGGTCCGACCCAGAGGAGTGAAGTCCTGCTGCACAGCCACATGACTGTTGAAGGAAAACAGCACGAGACCTCATGACTGTTGGTCTATTTCGTAGAAGCTGTGGTTCTTCTCCTGGTGTCTCCAGCTGGCTGACAGTAAACTACATGTAGAAGATGAGCTGCTTTCACACATATTTGGCAAAAGAACACATTAGAGGACACAGTTTAGGTGACCTGTAGTGACCTGTAGTGACCTGTAGTGACCTGTAGCTGACCTGTAGCTGACCTGTAGCTGACCTGCTGTCATGAGCAGCGATCAGACCAGGAGCTCGTAGACGCACTAGGAGCACATCACTGAGGTGAAGATGTTCAGAGGACGTTGAACCAAACATGAGCAGGTTTGTTCAACAGAAACAGCATCATGATCGTCTTCTGCCACAGAGACGTGTTTCAGTGATTCATCCCAGAAGATGAAGACCTGTAGGAGCCACTGGGAGCTCCACGCTGACGCGATGTTCTTTACCAGCTTTAGTCGTCTTCAGAGGCTCCAGCAGCTCCACGGCGCTGCAGCAGAGGGAAAGTTTCAGAGTTTAGGAGGCTGTGACGGGCCGTGGACGGTTCAGAGGTGAGGGAAGGACGCCGGAGGTTAAGCAGCGCTGCTCAGGCAGCGAGCGAGCAGGAAGGATGAGGCCAGCACAAGCCTTTGATCCTCTGATTCTCATCTGTGATAACAGGCAGAGCTGCTGAGTTTGACCCTACCTTCCTCATTACCGATCAAAGCCGAAGACCCTGAGCGCGCTCAGATGCTTCGAAACTCCATCATCATCCGCTCTGCCCTCCAAAGCCCACAGTGTTTTTTCTTCTCTCCAAACGTGCACAGAATCCCAGGTCGAAGCGCTGCAGCTCAGCTCCCACATCCCCGCTGGGAGACATAATGGGATGTCCGCGCTCATCCGCCTGACGCTGGGAATCCTGGGAGCGCGCTCGGCCTTTGATCAGCCTCGGCTACAAAGAGACGCAGGCAGGCGGAGGCTTTGTGCTGAGTGTGCAGGGCTGCAGGCCTTCACCCGGCTCTGCCCTCCGACTCTGCAGGCCCGCTGCACCTGAGCAGCCGGAACCGCAGAGTCGGCTTTGGGCCGCCGGTTCCTGCTTTATGACATAACAGGAGCATCATTTGTACATGTGGAGACGCAGTGAGGAGAAAACACCAAACAGGAAGCTTTAAATCTGGCAGCTAAGGAGTGGGAGAGTGTTGCACTACAGAATAACTACAAATATGTGATCATCATCATGCTTTTATTAGATGTACATAAAGTAAAACTTTGATTTTACGCTTAGACATTGTAAAAAAAAAAAAATTGTTTTTAAGGCAACATGTAAATTAATACTTTTAATTTTTACTTTTAATTACTTGTAATTTAACAAAACTGAGAAAATGTGTGAAGTAACGGTTCAATCTATCATTTACCAAAAACACATCTGCTCATTTCTGTATACTAACAAGATTTTAAAGATGTAAATACAGTAAAAGCTAAAATTATTTATAGTTTTGGCCATTTTTCTATGATCTACGTGCAAATTAATACTTTTTGGGAATTTCATCAGATTTTATTTGTGATTGAATAAAACAAATAAAATTGTAAAATAACAGTTTTTAAAAAAATATTTCCCGTTTTTAATCCTTATGAACATAATTAATTTAAATAAGGATTACTTTGGCAGAATTAAATACAGTTTTCATGGTCACAGTTTATTAAAAAAATAAATTAAAAAAATCTAAATGCTATCTGTTAAAAACACATTTTAACAGTTTTTTTTAAAACAGTAAACCTTTTTTCTATTATTATCTGTAATTTAATAAAATAAATTTGACAATAGCAGTTAGAAAATTTTCCATTTTTCAACCCTAATATCTGTAAACTAACAATTTTTCTGTTTAAATGTTGTAAAAAAAAAAAACAAAAAAAAAAAAGTGTAATTTCAGTTTTGCTCTGGGTTTTTGTCGTCAACATGTCAATTAATACTTTAATTGTTATTTTATTATCTATAATTTAGCAAAACTGTCAAAACTTGTTTTTTTTTTTTTTTTACCACATTATTATTATTTCATTCAAACATCAAATCTGTGTAAACCAACAATATTTTTGGCAGATTTTAACACTAACAGTCTGATTTTATCATCTCACATTAAAATCAAACTAATTCCTGTCAAAATAAAGAGTTTTGACGTTTACATGATTTACAGTTTTGGACTTGTTCTTTTTTTTAAACAGTAAACATGTAATTAATACTTTAATAATGTGATTTAATTAAATATTATCTGCAGTTTAACAAAACAGGCAACAACAATGAGCAATAAAAGTTTAAAAGTACAGTTATGAGGAGAATCAGTTTCTCTTTTTTCAGTTTTTTCCTCGATCTGCCGCCTGTGAGTGTTTATATACGACATGAACTCATATTCATCCTGATCACACGTCATCACTTCTTCATATTAAACCTGAAGGCTTTGTAGAGGTCCGTGCTCTCCAGCACGTCGCTGTCCGTCCACTCAGGTGTGTTCAGGTGACTTTATGGACGCAGGATTTAAGAAAACCTGGAAAGTTGAAAACTCCGTCCAGCGTCCACCTGCAGATGTTCTGACGTTCCCGGGTGGCAGAGGAATGGAGTTTCTGTCTGTCAGAGAAAGAGCAGAGAGACACATGAAAGCCGGAGCAGCAGGAGAGGAGATGAGGAGATCCAAACAGAGGAGGAGAACGGCGGGGAGGCGAGGAGAGCTCGGCCCGGAAAATCAATCACTGAGTGAGAGAGCAAAGGAAGGGAGTCACGGAAAGAGGATGAAAGCCGATGAGCAGCCGAGGCGGCGGAGCGATGGGCTGCTTGTTCCTGGATTTAACTGCGTCTGCTGATATCGATTCCCTGATAAAAAAAAAAAAAAACACCCGACACATGCAGCTGCTGTGGTTCCTTCAACATGACGGTTTACTTTCAGTGTTTTGGACAAACTCCGTCCTGATTAAAGCGTCTGTTTGAGTTGAGCTCAAAGGCTGAGTAAAAAGTAATAAGAAGGGTTTTTCTTCTCTTGCGCGGCATCACGTTGATCTTTATTTAATTGGAGATTTCATGTCATTAATTAGTGGTATTAGTCGGAGATGTGTCGTCCTTAAACACTTCTAGATGGAACAAACGTGCCTCCATCCACCTCTTTTAATTTGTGCAAAAATATCTGATAAAAAAAAGTTTGCAAAAGGATTTTTAAACGTGTGTCATGTGGACAAGCTGGTGTATTGATCAGCGATCGCTCAGTGGTGAGGTAGAACTCACAAATCTGCTCGTTTAATGTGATTTAATGATGCTGACGTACAGGAAGCTTCAATATTTTAACTGTGAATTAAACGTTCAACGCAGCCAAACGCTTGGAAATAAGCTTTTATTCTGAAGCCACAGAGACTCGCACGCAACCGTTCAGGATTCTCACCAGAACCGTTAGCGAACACATTAGCATCTTCATTAGCTATTCCTTAGCAGCGAAGACGACGGCACAGAAACGACTTTCTTCAGAACATTTGCACGTTTTACTGTAAAATATGTCAAATTTTCTGAACATGCAGCTTGAATGACAGCATAGCGAGCCAAGATGTGGCGTGTTTTTTCAGGGAAGTAGCGTAATCGACGTTAGCGTCTTAGCTGCTAGCGGATAGCAGCATTAGCAGCAAAGACGATGGTAGAGAAACTGTATTGGAGCTTCTTGTTGAATAGTTTCCTGCTACGTACCCTCACAAACAACATATCGACCCAATTTGCGGTGTAATGTTTTCAGGCAGCAGCGTAGCGGGTCGGTACTCTGCTGTAACGCTGGCCAGAACCCTGTCGTTCCATACGCGACCTCTTTATAGACGGTTCAGACTCTGCAACTAAGATGTCAAACGTGGTTCCTACAGTTGAGACGTCTGAGGAGTGTTACGTTCAGCCGACTCAGCATCCTTGAGCAGCTTTTCTTCATTTCCTTCTGATTGCGGGAAGACGGGCCTTAATGCACGACGGTCCGAGTTGATTGATGTATCGTGCAGGTTCTGTACATCCGAGTGCGTCTCGTGGTGATTCTGTAGCGTCGACAGCCGATTCACTGAAGCCACGACAGTGAAACCACCTGCCTGGTGTTGTGAAGGTGGATGACTCGGGTCCAGGTGGTTGTTGGGTGGAGCCTCCGTGGACTCTAAATCAACACCCTGAGCTCTTGGTCGTGTTCCTCGAGCAGTTCTTGCAAGTTTTTTTTTTTACATCAGTCCTGTTTGTTATTTCAAAAGAAACGTATGTATTGGGAGAGACTTCCAGTTTCATTGGGCTTTAACAGAAATATCTCACGTTTGTTGATGCTTTCACGACGATAGCGACTCGTTAGCAGCTCGGTGAAGTTCGGGCACCAAACCTACTCGGTTAGGTTTCAGGAGATGCACCAGTTGTGGTTGAAATACGACCATTTTTTGCAGGATGTTTGAAGCCTCTCCTCCACAATCATAAAAGTGATTGTGTTGAAGAGTTCAGTTTAGCCGTGATGCTAGGAGACGGGGCTGTAACGGCGTTTATGTGGGTGGTAGATGTCAAAGCAGCATCCACGTTAAAGTCAGGACTCAAGGTTTCCCACCCGTCCGTGGTTTTATCGTTGAACCGGCAGCATCATGATTTGATTCGACCGTTTTAATGCGAGCTCAAGAAACCCAATAACTCTGACGGACTCGAGGCGCGGCTCGCTGCCTGTTTTGGGTTTATTGTGTCTGATTTTTAACAAACTTTCAACCATCCATCAGCCTCAATTATGGAGATGGGTGCAATTAACATCATGCTGTTAGACAAACTTTACTGCCCTTTACGAAAACATTTCTGAAATGTCATGGAAATGCTGGAGAGGCGGTCGGCCCAAGGTTGGACCGATGAGCTCTGCTGGGAGCACCGCACTCATTAAAAAGTTATAGTGGTACAAGGACACAGCTTGTTGCTGGAGGTACTATTCAGCCGGAGCATTAACTGGAGGACTGAGCTGCAGAGGCAGTCAATGTTTCATCGCCCTCCTCCACCCGTTTTCTTCCATCTCTGAAACACCAGCCTCGCCGTCCATCACCGACTGTCAGCCTGACATTTTTTAAACACCGTCGCTCCATCTCGCCTCACTTTGGGCTGATTAATTGGACCGCCATGGCGCCGAGGTGTGCGTACATGTGTTCGTGTCGAGGCTGGAGAAGTCTAAAGTTTTATTTCTGCAGATTCTGGAAAATGTCAGGAGACGCTAACGCACTCACACAGCCGAGTTATTCACAACCTCTCGTGCTGTTTTCATTTTGGACCACCATTTATTTGATCCCCATTAAACATGAATGATAATTGCTCGTTTGCGTGCACACATGCGCTCATATTCGGCGATCGCAGAGCAGAATCGTGGTGTTTTCCTCGTCCTCCAGTGAGTCATTCTGGGGACCGCAGATGTCGCTTCATTTTCACTCAGCTCTGTGGAAACTGGTTTGATTTGTCGTCAGGGGTTGTGTTTAAGGGATCAGAGGCAACTTTGGCAAAAAGTGGCAATTAAGCGATGGTGCTAAATGCTAAGTAGTTTAGCACCAGTAGCGAGGTCAGAACTGTTTGTTATGAGGCAGCGGTACTGGTCACGCTAGAGCAAGTGGGCCAGTAGCCGGAGAGTCTTCTGGATCGAGCATCAGTGCTTTTATTTAGTGTCTGTAAACAGTGTTCACCCTCCTGGAGGTCTGACCATTTGGTGCTTTTTAACTTTGGATCATAATTTCATGTCAAAGAGAAAACAGATTCCTACAAAGTCACTTTATTAAAATTATACGATAAATGACTGCGTTTGTGTTCACACCCTTTAAGAAGAGGTTCACCTGATTCACCACAGGAGCAGCTGGTCGGCGCTGGAAGTCACATCGTTCACTAAATGGAGATGATCTGAGTGCGGTGAAGGTCCAGTCCCCCGTGAATCAGAACTCCTGGGTATAACTACACCATGAAGACTAAACAACACTTCAAGCAACTCTGTGAAGAAGTTATTGACAAGCATAGGTGAGGGAATGGCCACCAAGACACCTACGACTCCTCTGAAGGAGATGGAGAGACTGTTCATACAAGAACTTCTGTCTGTTCTTCACCAGTCGAAGCTTTAGAGGAGGAGGTTCTTTGTTCTGATGCGACCAAAATGGAATTTTGTTGCCATCAGACTACATGTGCAGCATCATGATGTGAAGCATGATGCTGCCACCGCCGTGCTTCACAGTGGAGATTGCAGCATCATGACATGGTGGTGGCAGCATCATCATGTGGGGATGTTTCTCAGCACCAGGCCCTCAAAGGCTTGTCAAGTTAGAGGATGTAATAAATTCAGCAAAGTGTGGGTGAATCCAGGACGACAGCCTGATGCAGTCTGCAGGAGAACCGGGACGAGAGTTGTTTTCCGCTTCGACAATGACCCGAAGCAAACATCCAACGCTACACAGAAACAGTTTACAGACGACAAGGTGAAGTTCTGGAGGCCGAGTCGGACGCCGGACCTCAATCCAACTGAGAATTTGCGGCGGGAATTGAAGCGAGCTGTTCACTCAAGATCCTCGTGTAACCCGACAGGACTGGAATAGTTTTATGAAGAAGAATGAGGTAGAACTGCAGATGTTGTGGCTGATTACGACCGGTCTACACGGACCCAGTGCATCTACTGAATACTGACTTAAAGGGGGTTAAGACTTCTCTGATGTTTTAGATTTTAATGTTGTTCTAACGATGTTGACCGCGACCTGATGTTGAACAAAAGGGAGAACCTTCCTATCGGGGGGGATTACTGGATAACGGCACTGTGTTCATTTAATGCGTCAGAGAAGGAATGTGTTGATGATTATTTCCAAACTTTGCCTCGGCGCTGTCCGGCGGGTCCGTAGCCTCTGGCTGTGTGATTCAGGCTCTCGGCCCGGACCGACCCAGACTGTGGAGCAAACACTTCTGACGCCAACTCTGCTTCTGAGGGACGGTAAATAAAACATGTTCAGGTGACACCGGGCCACAGAGCTTTAATCATGGATCTTTTTTCCCTCTCACTCTCTGTTCTCCTGTTCCTCCCGTCGTCGTTTCTCTCAAACACAAACACTGAAAATTTAAGCAAAGTCGAGGATCAAGGTAATAATTGATCCTTACTGGGGGAAGGAGTACGAGTGGCAGCTTCATTCACCGCTTCTACCCTGAGCAGTGATGCTGTATGTTATTAGAGATCTGAGATGACAGCATCACTACAGAATCAGTCTGAAGAGTCGGGGCATTAGACGAGCTGTAAAGGTACATGTTTGGAGTGGGAGGTGACTGAGCATTTATTTTCCTGTGCGATGAAGGATTTTATCGACCTTTCAGCTGCGTTCGCTTTACCTCACGCTAAATTGATTTTGATAGTCTGAGTAAAAGATTGGCTTGCTCACAACAAGTCTGATTATTAGAGCTTTGAAACCTTCAAACTGCACCATTGTGGGGAAAGAAACCTGCACATTGTCTGTGGATTTGCTGAATATTTCACAGCGAGCTGAGTGCACGCTGCTTTAGCATTTGCAGCACATTGAATAATTTAAATCGGATTGTTTTATAGAACTATTGAGGAGAAGAACACATCGCTGTTGTTCTGTTGAACTGTGATCTACAAACTGCTGTTTGCAAAGTGGACGCTCAACTTTCTGAACTACATGCAGCCACGGCGACGACTTCTTGGACGTGGTGTCCGTTAGAT
>NW_007577901.1:653961-657510 GCF_000690725.1 Stegastes partitus
GCTGCCACCACCGTGCTTCATCATGATGCTGCCACCGCCGTGCTTCTCGTCATGATGCTGCCACCGCCGTGCTTCATCATGATGCTGCCACCACCGTGCTTCACAGTGGGGATGGTGTGTCTGTGATGATGTGCAGAGTTTGGCGTTCATCAAACATAGCATCTAGTCTGTTGTCCAGAAAGCTTCAGCGTGGTCTCATTAGAACAAAGAACCTTCTTCCAGGTGACCTCAGAGTCTCCACATGTCTTGTGATCTCTAGTTCAGACTCTTTCTCTTTGTCTCCTGTAAAATTTGACCGGTGAAGAACAGACATAGTTGTTGGATGAACAGTTTTCCCATCTCACCTGCTGAAGCTACTTCAGAGGGGATCACAGGTGTCTTAGTGGCCTCCATCATTCGTCTCCTTCTTGCTCGTTCACTCAGGGTTTAAAGACGTCCTGATCTTTGCAGATTCCCACTTCCTTTTGTTAATGATGGATTTATCTGGACTCTGCAGCTTTTTACTTTGACATTAAAGTCTTTTATTTTTGTCAATTCTTGTCAGAAAAGCCAGATTAAACTAACCATTACTAAGTTTTGAGAAGCAGTGAAAGTCAAACTTCCGAGGGGGGTGAACACTTTTTTATTTTTTCACATAGAGACACCGTACTGCGCTGAAATTCATCAGGAGGCCAGAAACCCACATTTCAAATAAATGCTAATGTTGCACTGTGGATGCTGGAGGAGTAAACAGCACTGTGTTCGCAGCGCATTAGCTAAAACAACAGTACAAGGCCATAACATGTCCAACCTCTGTGTGATGTTTTGGCCTCCAGCAGCCACAGCCGCTCACTAATGCTGCTTTATGTTTTAAACACTGCGCTTGTGTTGCCGGGGCTCGCTCCGTGGAGGTTCGTGGCTGCTGTAAATCCAGCCAAAGTAGCTGCTTTTCCTTTTTCTTTCTTTTTTTTTTTTTGGGTGCATCTTCTATTTAAAAACAAATATATGGAGAGTCAGTGAGTTTGTTGCACAGTCCAATCAGCTTGTTTTATATGCTGCATTAGCAAACTGCAGTCAAACAGCCCGGCTTGTACTCCTAATGCTCCTTTTTCTTTTCCTCCAGCGCCCCTGAATCCAGTGCAAAGTAGTTAAAAAGTCACCGCATCATCTACTATTTACGCTCCCCCTTCTCTCTGTTTGTGTGTCCGTCGAGTATGAACATAAAGCAGAAAATGCTCCTGTTCGGTTTGATGTCAAAATCGAAGCTGGAATTACGACGGAGCCATTTTTCCTCTGTTTAAAAACCCCCGCAGGCGTCGCTGCCTTCCCTCCCCTCCTTCACGCCTCCTTCCTCGCTTTGGCTTGGTGGGAATGTATTTGTGCTTGGTACGTACACTCTTTAGCTCCTCTGATCCGCTCTTCGTGACTCCTCCTTCATCTGGCAGTGGCATCAAGTCTCTGGCACGTTCCGGCTTTTTTCTGTTGTTGAGATATTAACAGATGGACTCGTTAGTAATTATGAAGCAGCGAAGGGCAACTTTCAGCCAAGAGTTTTTTTAATT
This sequence comes from Stegastes partitus, assembly GCF_000690725.1. Lineage (NCBI taxonomy): Eukaryota > Metazoa > Chordata > Actinopteri > Pomacentridae > Stegastes > Stegastes partitus. Next base: position 655,503 of record NW_007577901.1, read on the forward strand.
AAACCACTCTGGCGCTTTTTGGTTTCCATGTTTTCCTGATTTTTTATTTTATTTTTGTTTCCCGTCCTGCGTTACCTCCCGGTGGAGACGGGCCCGAGGCCGCCACACGGCACGGCGGCGGCGTGTGTTTATGCGTCGGAGTGGAGGAGATAGGTGAGGAGATGAATTGCAAAAAGGTCAGGAAGTGTAAGCGCGGCTGGGGATTTGTTGGTGCTGATTTAGGGGGTTGGGAGAGGAGATGATGGGGAGGGAGATAAATCAAGAGACGGTTAAAGGGGAGCGTTGACACGGCGGCGCTGGGCTGTGAACGAGTTCCTCTCCTTGTTCATCCTATCAGCATCCTGTCATCTGTTTCCACGCCAACACACACACAAATTGCACAAGAAAGAAAAAAAAAAAAAAAGGGCACGTTGCAGATTTGTGGAGCAAAAATCTTTAAAAGACCGACTCCCCGGGATGCAGAAAGAAAAGAAAAAAGAAAAGAGTATCGGAAGAGGTTTTGTTGTCGAGGAGGTTTTATTATTTGTTTATTTTATTTATTTATTAATTACATGTTTTTTATTATTACTACATATATGATCAGTTTTATTAAATGTATTTTTATTTGTTTTTACTTATTATTTATATTTATATAGATAATTACACATGCAGTTGATGCTGTAGTTGCTCTTTTCTTTATATTCGTTCATATTTATATTATTCTCTTTGTATTATTACCACATTCTATATATATTCTATATATTTTGCATATATACATATTTGCAAATGCAGTCCATATTCTATTTCCTTTTCTCCTCTTTTTTTATATATTTGCTTATTTTTAAAAATATTTTTCTGTTATTATTACTATTATTATTACTGCTAATATTATTATCAGTAATATGTACTTTGTATTATTATCCTACTGCTTTATATTATATATATAATTTACTTATCTATTTTTGCATTTATTTGCACTTTTCCCCCTTCTTTTTATTATCTATTCTAATTTTTTATTCATATTTATTTATCTATTTTAATATTTTTTTATTGTTATTATTACACATTTTTATTATCAGTGTTATTCTCTTATTGTTTTATTTTATTTATCTTATTTTGTTAGTAATAATAATAATAAAACATAATACTTATTCAGCGCTAGCAGGCAACAACAAAACAAACAACAACAACAACAAATAAATCAAACATAACAGGAAGGGAGCGTTGTGAGTTGTGTGTTTCCTGAACAAGCAGCGTGACGACGATTCTGTGTCGCTGATGTTTTTACAAACGCACACATTTTGTAAATAAATCGGTTTCAGCTCATGAAGCACGAGGCTGAAAATGTTGATGTGACGCATCGCCTCGGTGTCGTCGGGGGTCTCTGGGCTGGTTGGAGGGAGAAGAGCTCGATGTGAGGCTCTGCAGATGTAGGAGAAACCCTCCCTCCCCTCCCCCGTCCATCCATCCTCCTCCTCATCCGTCCGACTGATGCAGGAGGAGCTGCGCTGGTCTCATCACGCCCGGCCTCACACAGAAGAGCCCTCAGCGTGGCGTTCCAGCGCCGCTCCGCCGTTGACAAATTGCCACCAGCCGCCTCATTTTTCATGGCGGCCGTCTCGTCGTCAAACACGCTGACACCGAACCCCCCGTACGCTCCTCAGCGATAACAAGAACAATCGCTGAGCCGCAGGAGTGAGGGATGGGAGGACGGGCGGAGAGGTGGGCGAGGTCGGCCGGAGAAAGATCAGCAGGCAGAGCCGCAAATTAGCCAAAACACATTTATTAGACCGCCTGTCCTAAGAAACACCAACGACTGATGAAGGTTATTATCATTGATTTGGCAGATAACAAACCAAAACAACTAAATCGTCCTTTTTTCACACATAACAACCAAATCTGAGCCTCACTGGACCAGCATCACATCCAACCGCTAAAGCTAATGTTTCTGTTCAGGAATGCAAGAAAAAGACCATAATCTGAATCTTAATCAAGAAATAATAATGTGTCATGATGCTGCCACCGCCGT
>NW_007577901.1:658261-663253 GCF_000690725.1 Stegastes partitus
ACATGAATACAATATTCTGTCTACAAATATAAGCTGTTGGCTCCTCAGTGCAACCAGGAAGCTTTTAGTGACTCAGCTGTAACACATCTGATTTCTGAACCAAACTGCAGCGATGGGAAGCCCGACAGAATGGACGAATGGAGGATGAGTGGATGGGTTCAGATGTCTTCATTTAGTTTTTAACACACAAACAGTGTCGCTAACTGGCAGTGACGCGAGACTGAGATGTAGTTTTATTGTTCATAAATCAAATTGAATCAAACGCACGTGTTCACGGTAAATTCCAGTAAATCTCAGGAGTCGTGCAGAGCCTCGCCGTCACCGAGACGCTCTCGAACAACAAATTATTTACCCGTTTTCCTGTAAAAGCACCTCGTCTGAACACAACATCATCACTTCCAGCAACCGCCTCGCTGTAAATCAGCCGCGCCGGAAAGATTGAGTCACACCGAGGATTTCACGCCGGCGTGTTCAGCAGACATGGATCCGACGGCGGAGAGGTCCGGAGGTGACTCGCAGACGTGGAAAAGACACATGGACGAGTTAATCAATTCCTCCGTACTGCCGTCACGCTTTGACCTTTTCCTGTGGCTCTTTTTTTTTTCTCTGCCGCTGAACGATGTCGGCGAGACATGCCTGACCTGCAGGTTTGTTCGCTGCGACAAATCACCGCGTGGAAAGGATTTGTATGTTTCACAGTGAAACGTGGAGCACTTCAGCTATGTTCAGCTAAAACAGGACAAACTGAGCTCATGTTAACCTTTAAACTGCACAATTAGAGTTTGAGAAGCAGGTTGTCACCATTTATCAGAGCCAGAAGCTGCAGCGTTAACCAAGTCCAAGCTCCACTTTATTCTGCGTGTCTCATTTTAAAAAATCAGCAAAAATAAACAGCTTGTTTTAACTGGATCCTGTAAAAAACTAAAAATTCTGCACTCCTCAGCGTAACCGTGAAGCCTTCAGCGACTCGACTACGAACAACAGTCACGTGACAAAAATTCAGGGACTTTTCAGCTGAACTGCAGGAAGTGTTCACACAGAACAGCAACAAACTAAATATAAATACAAGTAATAAAAGTATCTATATTATGTAGAGTCATCCTCTGTGTTGGTAGAACTGTGAGAACTTGGGAAAAAAATTCACTTGTTGATTTATTTCATTATAGCTTTAATGCACAGACGACACTTGTGGAGTTCTTTCGACCGTTTTGTTCGTGCTTGTGCTGTTTCTATACTTTATGTTGCGGTGAAGAAACATGACGGAGTTCAAACATTCCAACCAAGCGTTTAATTCCTGACGCGTGGAGGCCATCGCTCACGGTGGCGGTGATTACCTGCTCGCCTCTTGTTATCGGGCAGTAATTCGTTCGACCTTTGGCGCCGACACGCCGCCGCCGGGTTCAATGTCGCTTCGCTCTCATGAGAAGCTTCCTCTCATCCGGGCGCAGCGTGAAAATGTAAAAATGTGCCGCAGCCAAAGAAAGCAAAGGACGAATTCATCCACTCGTATGAATGACATCTGAGGGTTTTTTCTACAAGGGCAGACCGTGTGTTTGTTCGCTCTGAAGCTCCGCGGCCGTCTGCAGCCTCTGGTGCTGTTGTGGCATCCTGACGTGCTGTGATTGATAGATGGCCGACGCCGGCTGACTTGTGGAGACACGTGAGCCTCTGCAGCAGCAGACCAGCCGCCTCGTTTATATTCACTAGCAGGGAAGCCTTCAGCACCGACATCCTGACGGCTGGAGTGTTCGCAGGCATGCTGAGCCTAAAACCAGAGCCTCTTTTTTTTTTGTGTCACAAAGGTCTTTTGACCTGCTACGTCGCCATGGTAACTGATGCTGCGGGCCTAACCCGGTCCAGAGGAGGTTGTGTTCAGAGGTTCGGGTTTAAAAGCGTCTCTCTTTAACCGAACTGTTTCCAGATGATTCTTCAGATTCTCAGCTGAGGGAATTTGTTTTGTTCTGCAAACCTGTTGAGCTTTAAGGCTACTGAAACCACTGTGTGCATCGCGTTGCCATGGAAACCCACACAGCTGGGGATGCAGAAAATCCGTCAATGTGTTTTTATAGATAGATATAGATTAGAAAATGATCAGTCTGCTGGTATTTATGACAACAAATATTCAGTCACTGACGTTCATTTCATTTTCATTTGTCAAAAAATGAATCCTGCATTATGTGTCAGACCTGAATGACCTCAATACAAAACGTTTAAATAAATGAAGCTCAGACTTTAACTTAAACCCTGTTCAGGACCTTCATGTTTCCATACGTAGAAGGTCTTTGTTGGTATTCATTCTAGACTTTTATACAATGTTAAATACGTTTTCTGATAAGTTGACGTATTTTTGGTTCCAAATGCACGACCCATGTCCCTCTTTTTATCTTTAACTAAAAACCTTCACCTGTCACCTGAACCAAATGGCCTGGAGTCCAGAAGACCCCACAAGTCCTGAATAGGGTTAATATGCAGCTCTCTGTTAGAAATAAGTGGCTGCATTGATCGGTAAAATAAATATATTACCGCTAGGGATGGACTGATCATCGTGGCATGTTTCCAATTATCTACATTTCTATTGACCTGTTATTTAGATCAATGCTCTGCTTCAGGTCTGGTGCAGCTCCTCTCTCCGTCCGTCGTCACTCTGTGGATCAGAAACGTCTCTCAAACACAAACCAGGAAGTTAGCTTCTCTCGCAGTGGCTAACGGCTACGCTAACGGCTAGCGGCTAAAATAGAAGGCAGCCACAGATAAACCTGATAGAGAATCTGGATAAGACTTTCCATCTTCATCCAGGAGGCTTCATCAGCTCTGACTGACTGGTTGGGAGTTCCACATCCTGATATCCTGAAGGAGACATTAACACCTGAGTTTAGGTTTTAATTGGGGGTTTGTTGCTCCTCCCCCTCGTTATGCGAGTCGTTAGTGCTCCCCCTGACACAGTGGGGTTCGTTAGGGTCTTTGTGGCTCGTGTGGATGTGAGTTCATCTTCCTGGGGAGATCTTAGGACTGAACTGTAAACCGGTGATGCCTCAGACCTCCACCTCTGCTGAGGGATGGTCTCTCCTGTTCGATGTCTTCTTTCACTCCTCTCTCCAACCATCTGTCCTCCCTGCAGCCCAACATCTGGACGTTGTTGTTGCGTTTGTGGAGCGATTGTTTCGTCTCCCTGATGTCCAGGTCTGGGTTCCTCTCTGCTCTGGACTGCCTCCACCACGTTGCTCTGTTTGTGTCTGGGTGTCTTGTCCTTGGGGTGGACCAGCTTCTGTCTCAGGGTGTTGGTGGACTTCATAGACGAGGACAGTGGGAGCAGAGGGTCGGTGGCGCTGATCCAACCAGCTGCTTCAGCACCAGCAGTGTGTTTCTGTTTGGACCCGGTACCTCCGACAGACTCACACAACTCGTCCAGGTATTTTCCAGCCTCCTCACCGCAGGCTTCTCACATGGCCTCGCTGTGAAACCAGGAGATCAATGGAGGCCCGTTTTTTCCTCCCCTCAGGCTTCTGAAGACAAATCAATGGAGGCCGATCCATTGTAATAAGGACGCGTCAGCCTTGGACCAGATGCTGGTTATTAGATTTTCCGGCGCTGGGGGGGAGAGGCTCAGCTGAAATGGCCGAGGAGGCTTTTGTTTTCATCGAGTGGCTGTTATGTGAAGTCCACCTCTGCTCAGCGGCCTCGCCGGCGCTGCCAGCAGGCCGCCGGATTCCCACTTAGAGGCGCTTCAGTCAGCAGGAGCTGGAGGATTAAGGCTCTCAGAAGCCTTTTCCCGCTGACCGCAGGTCCTCGACGCTAACCAGGTTCCCACCTTTGCTTGGCGGTGTAGCATTGAACTGTTGTGTTAAACTACTGAAGAGGTCCGTTTGCCAGATGTGTGCAGCGTCCGTGATCAGAATGTTAATCAGCTGCCAGCTGTTTGTCAAATCCAGATGTTGTTCCAGGTTCATTTATCAGAAGAAGACAATTGTCACAGTTTATCAGATGTAGAGTTCTGGACAGAGTGAAGGTTCTTTTATTGTTTGTGAAGCATTAAATAGATTAGATTGAGTTTTTTAACCTGTTAAACCAAAGTTCCTCCTTTAAACCCTCTGAACCCTAAAACCCTCCATCAGGTTTAAAGTGTGCTTCACTGAAAACACAAAAGGCAGCAAAACAAAGTGTGGAAGGAGCTTAAGCATCAGAAAAAGACCCTGAAGAGTGAAATAGAGAATGAAAGAAAAGTATTCAAAAGCTTCAGATGTGCTTTATTACAATCTGTGAGCAGAGCTGCAGTTTTCTGGGTTTGTTCCACGTGTGGGGCAGAAAAACCCCAAATTACAGCATTTATCAGAGCCTGAAACTGTGAAAATCAGAAAGAATTGTTGGATTTTCAATTCATTTTCTGACTGTCCTTCATCGAACCATCTATGAGACGAAAACTGAAACAAATCTGAGCTGAAAATCACAATATTTCATCAAAATCACTTTTTTCTTTGTGTTTCATTTAGAAAGTCACAGAAATATAAACGCTTTGTTCCAGAAACAGAGCAGACCCATGGACGTAGGTGTTGTTCCATCACTGTTTAATGTCATTCTGACCATGTTTAATGCAGCAGTTTGCTTTGTCTTCATCAGTTCACAGTGGAAATCTCTTTATCGTGGCTACGCTAAACAAAATCACAGCATTTATTCACCTGGTGACCATTCAAATAGAGGAATACAATAAATACAATACATGAGCCGTTCTGTGTCGCCTTCAAATATTTATTTTGCGTTTTATATTTATTACTATCCCTGCTGAGTCGACACTCACACGTCGGTATTATTTACTCCTCGGTCCTCTTTTAGGCGCTAACCTCCTTGTTTATCAATGATAAATTAATTCATTTTAATTAATTCATAGACTTCTGGACTTGAGCAGCTCGTACGGGGTTCAGCGAACTTTCTTCCAAACTTTCTGCGTATTCAGACCACATGCCACGTATTTGTGTTTGTGGGATGACAAATGCACAC
>NW_007577901.1:663933-670058 GCF_000690725.1 Stegastes partitus
TGGTGAAGACCAGACAACAGTTTCTTCTTGTCACACCTTTAGAGGGAGTTGTAGGTGTTTTGTTGGCCTTCCATTTATTAATAACGGATTTAACTGGACTCCAGAAGATATTCAGTCACTTGCACATTTTCTTGGATTTCTTTTCCTGCTTTTCAGTAACTTCATCGGGTTTTTTGTAGTGTTCTTCTGTCTTCATGGTGGCGTTCTATCCAGGATCCACCAGTGACTGGACCTTCCAGATGCAGAGTCTTTATCCTACAATCACTGGAGACACATCTGCTGCACTTAGATCATCTAAACTTCACTCATTATGTGACGTCTAGCACCAGCTTGATTTCAGTCCCTTTAAAGGGTTCAGATACTGTGCATGTAGTTGTTTTACAGCCATTTCAAAAGGCTGACAACATTAGAGTCTCAAACTTTAACTTTTACTGAATGCATACGTTTTGTAGATCATACTTACTCAACAGTTTAATCACAGTTTTTTGGCGTGTTGGATTCATTTGCAATGAGATCTTTTTTCGATGATTTTTTTGCTCTTGATTCTTCGGTCCTTCCTGCATGTCATTAGTGTACTAATCTTTGAATTATTTCCACTCTGTGAGAGGCTTCATGAATAAATTGATTGAAAAGTCATTTGGTGTTTTGGTGCATAATGAAAGCTGAAGTCGCTTGAGACTCTCAGCAGGTTCAGAGTGTTTGTTGATACAGTCGACTCTGGCGTTTCGTTTCCTGAGGCGATCCTTCGCCCTCCTATTCCGCTTCATTTTACAGTTTACAGACAATACGCTCCACTGTGACGGATCCTGTTTAACCTTTACGCTGGTCAGTGCAGCCACGAAGCTTCAATCAGAGTCGGAAAACTTCATCTGTTAATGTTATTAAAGCATTAAAAAGAACAAAGGAATGAGTTTTTTACTTTAAAACAAGTTAAAAATAAAGTTACACAGCATGAAATTACCCACAAAATTAGAAAACTTTCCTGATGGACGCCGTGCACACCAGCTCAGGTCCGGTCCGTCCTAATCAGGCTTCCATCCAATCGTAAATGGATGGAAACGTGGGACGGAAAATCACAAACTGCAGAATTAAAGTTGGAGCTCGGTTACTTAAAAATGAAAATTTCTCACCTGGTGCACGACGCAGAAGTGTTTCCTAAACTCTGTGCTATAAAATAAAAAGATAAACGACTTTCTTACTCTGTTATTTTACCAATACAGACAATATCTAAAAGATTTCAAACCAAAAAAAGCACAAACTAATGCATATAGTTTACACTGACAGTCTGTTTTTATTTATAGTAGTTTGTTCTTTTACAAGGTGTGACAATAAAATTAAAGTTTTACTTGATTTAAATCCAACAAACTGGAGTTTAGCAAATATAAATAATGTTGTTGATCCTGACTGACCTGAAACAGGAAACGTTTCGTCTGGTTTCATGTCACACAGTGAGAAAAAAGATTATATGTGTTTTTATACAGTGGATGTGAACTTCTGGTTTCAGCTGTACATATATTTATATTTTAATTATCTCCAATAACCTTCCTTCTGTCCGTCACTTCGTCCACACTCCCACTCTTTACTGTACGCTCCCCTTCTTTCTATCAGACATGCACACAGTTCTGCCTACAAACACCCATCACAGCCCCCGAGGAAATAATGGATGCAGCTCACAGGTTCAAACCCCTGAAATAATCACATGCTGATCTGCAGCATCAGCCTCTCATCTCAGCCTCGACATCCCATCAGCATCTCCAGTGTCATTATCGCTCTTTTCACGTGTTGCTTATTCGCCCACGTTTCCCTCTGTTTCCCCCCGAGGGCACCTATGTGGACCGTATGTGTTTTTTTTCTTTCCATTTATTTATTAATTTATTTCTTTGCGGTTTACCGTCATGCTGACTCGTTACCGTGGGAAAAACAGGAGCGCCCACATCCACATCCAGCTCCCTTCACTCACATACATCACCGTAAGCAGCCCGGCGCCTCCGGGCTTCTTCACCCACCCCGCCGCCATTCATAAGCCGGTACGTGTGCATGCTGGTGCACCGTAGATCAACATGAGTGGTGAGGGCTCGCATGGCCCGCGAGTTTCCCCAAACACGCCTCATCCAGCGCCATGCATCACGCCCACTGCAGCTCATTTGCATCGGACTAATACGGCGTTGCGCTGCAGGCGAGGCAGGAGTGTGATTTGTTGGTTTGATGAGCAGTGAATCAGTGATGGTAATATTTGAGCTCAAATGTCACACAAATGTGTTTTTTTTCCTTCTTCCTCTGTGCATGCAAACATCTGCTGTGTTTATGAATTTATGAATGAGGCGCTGCCACAACGGAGCGCCGTTACAGGACCCATAGAACACACCGTACATGGCGGTAAATCCTGGCCGCCGTGCAGAATGTGAGCTGCACAGATTGTACTATTCGTTATGTCAGTTCTCTTCCCTGACGGGCTGCAGCAGAGGGATGCTTCATCTTTCCTCCTCCTCCTCATCCCACCATTCAGTGTCAGCTGCCTTATAAAGCCGCTGCTTTAATGTCAGCGCTGCACCTTCAGACATACTGTATTCCTGCACTGCTTCCTGCCTGCTGCCGCATCGCTCTCCGCTTTCCTCTCCACCTTGTTTCTGTCATCACACCTTTTTTGTTGTCTTCCCTAAATCTGCCTCCCCTCCATCACCGCCTCACTCAGGCGTCAGACGTGAATCATATCACACCCGTCCAGTCGGGATTCACTGTGAAGGCGCATCTTTCCAAAACGATTGTCAGTTATTGGAGGCAGCTGCTTGGGAGAAGAAATCACGCTGAGGCGGTACGATGGACCGACGGGCCGACGGGCCGACGGGCCGACGGGCCGGCCGTCTCACCGTTCACTCATTCTCTTTGCTTGGAATCACCTATCAGTCCAGATTCTGTTGGTGTCTTTAAAGTTGTTGCATCTGACGTCTTCTTTCAGGAAGTCTGTGTGATAAACTAGCTGCTGCCACACAGGCAGTGACGAGGCTAAAAAATCTAGTTTTTATAATTTGCTCCTGATCCCGAGTATCTGCCGAGACCCAATAGAGTTTCCTTAGATAATACACTTTAAGTGTTGTGGATGAGCTGCAGTACCTGGCTGTTCCTACAGATGGAGCCTCTTGCTGGGCGAGCAGAGAGCATTGTGGGAGTTTAACCAGTAAAGCAGCACCATGCTGAAGACTTCTGTTACACTGCCTGACCTCTAGTCAGATGTAGGATACAGTACAAGCCACCAAATGTTTTCACTGGCTTCCTTTATTATTGATGTGTTGCTCTTTTCTTCAGGAAACAACAATCTGAGCAGCAACCTGCTGCACTGAAAGTCTCCATTTTTGCTGGAATTTTTAGAAAAACTTGCAGCAGCATGATTTTGTGGTGAAGCCAGATCATTATGTAAGACAGAGTGGGCTGGAAAAGCAAAACTAACTGACCTCAGGTCAGGAAAGAAGTATGAAACTAAACCAACACAAACCCGGTAGTGACGTTTCTCAACTTGTTCAGGAACTTGTTTTTTGCAGATGTTACCTTTGCATGTCCACAGTACAATAACTGGGGTAACCTCATCGCCTCAAACACTTATAGTGTTTTTATGTTCCTGGGATGAAGTAGGACAGCGTTCTTCATCCCAGTGGATCATGAGACGATCTTCTAACACTGTAATATTTGGTCTTCTTCATTCATTCTCTCAGTAAATGTTAAACTAGTTTTTTCCCACCCTGGTTCCCCCTCCTCACTGCCCTCGCTGGGCGGCGGTCGTAACATCTTGGGGGCTTGTCCGGGATGTTCCAAACTTTTTTTGGATGTGAGTTTGCTCCCTGAAATGCTTTGTGGCGCCCCGTCATTAAATCTTAGAGGCTTGGCATTGCGAGTAAAATCCATTTGAGTGCAGCCTGTCTCTTTTCAACCGTTTGGAGTTCACCCCAGTTAGGTAGTCGACCAGCGTGCCAGATGAATTCACTTAATTTTCCCACCAGCCTGCTGCTTAGTTATTTTGCTTGTGCTGTTTGGAGGTAACTCTGGACGGAGGTAGTTTGGTGAAGGCTTGCTTTAAGGATGGTTTTTGTTTGAAGCTGATGGTTCATGACTTCAGTGTTCAACAACTCACAGCAGAACCTCTGCTCAGTCAGTTCTGTGGTTCTATTGTCTCACGCTGTGGCAGCAGGATGCCTTCGTTTCATGGTGTTGTGTAACCAGTCAGGCTGAATTAATAAAGGGTCAGTGATTGGATTCAGATCAGGATTTAAGGAACTAAACATACACTGACTGAACTCCCAGAAACTGCGCTGCACAAGCTGCCAGTGCACGTCGACCATCGCTCCAGTACACTGTCCACTTTCCTCTCACTTCCACCGACTGAAGAAGAGGCGAAATTAGATGTTTTGCAAATAATTTCTCTTTGGGAAGGAGCCAGTGGGCTTCAGCAGGCAAGCTGTTGTTGTGTTAACATTGCCAGAAACAGTCTTTGGTCTCTGCTGCTGCCTTAGAGTTTCGTTTGTTCATGTGAAACACCGTACAGGCTCTTTAGGTGTTGCTGATAACAGGCCGTCCTGTAGAACGTATGCATCATTACAACTACTGTTACTACCGTCTGTGCATTACTACGACCACCTCTACTGCCTTCACACACCATTACACCTTCTATTATTCATACTGTGTGGTTCTTTGTGGGATGTTGTGAGGCTGAACAACATCTCCACGTCTGAAAATGACACACAACTCACTTTTGTTTGGAACCTGACGATAAGACAAAAAGTCCATCTGAGGAAGCCAGAAGGGAGGATGGAGGCAGAACTAAAATCAATCTTTTCACTCGTTGTTTGCTTCGGTTCAGACACAGAAACTACAGTGCTGGGGTTAGACAGTGCTCACAGAGAGATGAAAGGAGGTTTTTCGTGATTTATGGGATTCTGTAGAGATGCAGAACTTCATACTGCAAAGGAAAATGAACCCACAGTGAGTAAAAACGAGTGAGAATGGCCCAGAAGCTTCTCGGGCTTCAGAGAGTTAGCATCACTGCTGTCAAACAGAGGCAGCTTCATACTGGGATCAAGCAGAAGTTCCTCATGTAGCCGTGGAATCGTACAGTTTTCGTGCAGCGACTACAAGTGTCTGTCATAAACACCGAGTGTCAGCTTCTATAAAATGTGCCGTCGGTGTCATTTTGAATCATGAAGGCACAAGTTTCTTATAAACTCGGCGTCTGATCTTGACTTGCAGCCTGTCACCGCTCCGTGCATGTCAGCCATAAATTTTAAGTGTTTCTGTTTTATGTCTTGGCTTTTTTTTTTTTCCCCCGCCCCTCCATAAGTCGGTCAGCGGTCTGCGTAGGTAGCGAACACCTCCAGAGGAATAGTCCGATGGCAGGCGTCCCATTCGCTGTCACGCTGACTTGTCCTCATCACTCAGGTCGCTGCTGACGTCACACAGCGTCGCTCGGTGGCTTCATCCTGCATCGTTTCACCTGCTGCAGGCTTTCATCTGCATCTCTCAAAGTCGTTCTCGCCGTCTTCCTCTTTGCACGCAACCGGCTAAATTATGTTTAATGTTCAAGGAGAGCGAGACTAATACGGTAATGTTGTAAAAAAAAAGGATTTTAAAAATGATGAAAAGGTGTTATTTAGCAGCAGTCAGGCCCTTTCATGAGATTCAGTTTCATCAGACTCCTTTCAGATGAGAGAATATTCAGCACTGAGGGAGCTCAGTGTGAGTTAGGTTAACTCCACTGATTTGGTTAGTTAAAGGCTGAATGAAAAAAGGAAAAAAAGGGTGAACTTTGATGAAGTTGGAAAGGGTTTGGATTTGTGTGAAATGAAAAGAACTTGAGGCCAAACACTGAGGACATTTTTTCATTTGAATCCACCGATTCACAGACATGAATGATGCATCTGCTAATAAACGCGTTTTCAGTACACACTGATCTCTTTTCAACTTCAGCCACAAATATATGAGTTACTTTCCCATCTTTAATCAAGAGCCTGGTCTTTCAGCTTTACAGCACTATTTCTTCACTTCTTCCATTCTTTCTTCTGCCCTCCAACTCCAAACTGTTTCCACTCAGAGTTACTGTTGCCACACAAATGTCCTCATGAAATCAGATTGAGACTCTC
>NW_007577901.1:670641-678161 GCF_000690725.1 Stegastes partitus
CCTCAGCCCGCCTTAGAATTTGCGGCTGGACTTGAAAAGAGCTGATCACCCATGATGCCTGTACAACCTGATGGCAGAAGAATGAGGTGAAATGACAGCGTCCAGATGTTCAGGCTGATTGAGACCAACACTGGATCAACGCTGTAGCTGCGACTAAAGATGCAGCGACTAAATACTGAGTTGAAGGAGGTAAACATCCACCTGATCACTGTGTCGACTTCTATTTTTTGGGGTTTGTTTTGGTGAATTCTTGTCAAAAAAAAGCCAAATTACATCGGCTGTGATTCACTGTTTAGCAGCAGTAAAAGAGGAAAACTTCAGACGGGGGTGAACACTTTTTTATAGTCGCTGAATCAGCCTGGACAGGTTGGAAAAAGCTGTTTTGGTACATCAGAGGGCTGCAGTGGTTCTGTGTTCTGCTCTGCAGCTCTGCGTACAATATGTGAGCAGGATCCTTGGCCTCCACGTGCACCCTGAATGCATGCACACAAAAACAGGCATCAGCCAGAGAGCATAAAGGGCAGCCTTCAGCCGGCACATCACAGCCCCCTGCTCTGTAGCACACACAGTGACCCCATCCACCGTCATTCATCTCCCTGGCAGTGTGAAGTGTAAAGGAGATTATTACCAGTGAAGGGCTGAAGATCTACTGCTCTCCCGTCTGCCCTGCAGTGGAAATGGGAAAATATTGCTAATGTTTACAGCCCTGTGAGTGTGTGAGGGTGGAGGCGGTGGTGGTGGTGGGGAGGGGGGTTAATGTTATGTGCACCAGTAATGCCTGAAGCCTGACCAGCATGGCAAAGCAGCTCGCAGCTTGTTTACCGTCTCACAAATGTGCTGACTTCAGGGGTTTTGTGCGCTAACGCTCCTGCATGTGTGCGTTTTCCGAAGGCCTCGGATTTGTCGTGTGTGTTTATTTATGCGCGTCATGAAATCCAGAAGCCAGCTGTCGTTAAAACCATGTTGTTGCCTTTTTTTTGTAACTCCCTTCTTTCTTTTTTTTATCTCCTTTATATTACCTCGGTGCTCGGGGAGGGGGAGGCTGACTTTCGATGCCAGTGTAAATTAAAGCCCATTTGCACATGTCATGTAAATTATAGGTCAGTGTCATTACTTCCTAATGAGTTGCAGGGTATATAACCGCTCTCACTTCTCCCCGAGTTAATAAAGATTTTAAAGAACACTCTGAGCGGTTGCTGTAATTGCAGTTTTTTTGCGAGCGGGGAGGTGCAGAGGCCAAAGTCTGCTCCTCTTTCTCAAAGTGTGGGATTAGCATTCGTCCTCACAGATGAACTGTGGTGCCGTGCACGACGGCTCCTTATTGTTGAAACTTTAATTTGTCGTAGTCGAACACATTTGTAAGAGCTAATCATTTATTAGCTCTCTGAACTCAGTTTTTTTTTTTTGCTCGCTGTCGGCTCATTTTTCAACATAAAGTGCTGCACCTCTCCGGAAACAGAACCTCGACTAGAAGTGGAGAGAACTCAGAGATGTCGCTGTGCAGCTGTAGCGCCGTGAATCATGAAAATGAAAACAGAAGTTGAATTTCTGTTTATTTTGCAAAAAAAATCTTGAAAAATAAAAACTGGAATCAACATTTGCATTGTTCCCGGTGGCCACATGTGTTACCGGTGTTAGAATAAAACAGTGACGGTACATGCTGTTTGCTGTTTTACTACTTATAGTTCAAGTTTGGTGGCGCTCTGCTTGAACACTGCCTGCAGTTCAGTCGAGAAGTTCGTTTTTTACAGAATCTCGTTTGGGCAAATGGTTTATTGTTGGCATTTGTTTTAAAAAAGGAGACTAAAATAAAATGATTTTGATGAATTATCACAATTTTAGGCTTAAACTTAACTTAAAAGTAGCTTCATGCCACAAATAAGTGCTTCAGGAACCTTTGGAAAGTCAAAAATGAATAATTGCGGAGTGGTTTGTTAAAGGGCAGCTCCGTGCACTCGCTCCTTATTGAGAACAACTGAAAAAATGATGCCGCCGCTCATCTTTTTTACATATGTTTCAGTATTTGCTTTATTTATCTGAAGCCTCTGAGCCCCAAACCCTTCTCTGAATCGCCGCATAAAAGTTGCCTCTAATGTTCAACTAAGACGCTACACTTTGATTTTAAATCCAGTTTATTCTCAAAGCATCATTTAACGAAACTCAAAGTGTACTAAAATATATTTAAAAAACAAGAAGAAGAGCAGAGTAGAAGCACAAGAAACAAAAAAAACATCAACACACAAGAAGAACTGTGCTTACGGTAGTTTACGAGAACAACAAAACGGATGAAAAGTTGCTTCTGAACAAACACGTCTTCAGACAGAGTAGTCTAAGTGGTCCAAATCTCTGTATGGAAGCAACAAAGAGAATCTAAAAGGATTCTCCAAACTGAGGAAGGTTTGAGGCAGCTTCAGATCCGCCGGCTTACTGTTTCCAAGAGCATCAAGGCTAAATGTTCTCACCAGATTTGGAGAAAGCTCCAAGAAGATGAAGGACAGGTCTGCCGGGTTTAAACTGAGAGCATGTCTGATGTGTGGTGTAGAGAAACGCTGCTGAGGGCTTTGGACATAAGATGGAAGATCTTACGTTGAACCGAAGTCTGAAAACTGAATGTAACACATAGACACTGGTGCTTTCTAGTCCGTGAGTGGGTTTAGTGGGAAAACCAATCAAGAGGGAAACGCAGTGATCCAGGACTTCTTATAGTCAGACTGGAACTGAACACCTCAGATACTGTTAGTCTGATTCTGAAAGTGCAGATTGGGATTTACGAAAGCACCCACAGTTTGAATCTGGTCGCACATTTCGAATGATTGTTTTTGAAATGAATAGTTGAGTGTCATCTGCATATTGGAGCACTACATATACAGTAGGTTAGCGCCGGGAGATTTGACTGTCGCTGCTCTCTGGGCGTGTTTGCATCCTTCTGAATATGTAGAATGTTTAATTTTTTTCTGTATTTTGGTGAATAACAACCTGCATTGACAAGATAAAACTGGTGAGAGTCTTTGATAGCGATATATAAATATTGAAACAATAACGCAGCAAAGAAATGTAAATTTTGGGGAAGAATAATGGAATAACAGACAACAGAACATGGAACTTCTCGTTATTCTGCACCTCTGTGGAAACAGGACTGCCATGTCTACCAGTCTTTTTATAAAATAGTTGTAGTATCATATACATTGTTTTAACAAAGAAAACACAGAAGTTTCATTGATTATATATTTTGCAAAAATTGAAAAACCTGCAACGTACACGTGTCCAAAGGGGCTACCAACACGGGGGGAAATGGAGACTAAACGTACTATATTTATTTACTGCTACGTACATCTGTCATGGCTACACTGCCTGAAGTTCAGCCTGAAAGTCACCGAGTTAGTGTCACATGACTGTTAAACGCAGCTCAGTCGCTCATTTCTTCTCAGTCGGACAGAAGAGCAGATAAATGCTTGTGTTCTGCAGAATCTGGTTTCTGCAAACTGGGTTTTTTGGTTGTCGTTTTTTTTTTTTTTGAGAATCTTTGAATAACATCTGATTTTGATAAAATATCGAGAGTTTTCTGACTTTAACATGAGTCACTCGAAAACTGTCCAACAGCTAATAATCCAGCGATTATTCTCGCTTTTACAGCTTCTGGTTCTGAGGTTAAAGGAAAACAGAAAACATTTTGAATTTATCAATGCAAAACAGTAACACATGAAAATAATGAATAAAACAGCAGCAGTGAGTCGTCGCCCCGTAGCGTGTTCGTACGCTTTAATATCCAACCAGGACTGGAGGAACTCTTCATTAATATCACATTTAGATCGTTAAATGTTCACGTCTCTTCACCTTCACATGTCAAACTGCTGCTTATCAAAGGATGGAGCCTTGCAGCAGGGCTTTTGTGCACCTTGTAATCACCCACTTTCACTCTTTCTGTGGGTCTCATGTTGCTGGTCTGTACTGAGTGCTGGAGTTTACTGAATCGAGCGCTTTAACATCATTAAGTTAAAAAGATCATCATAAAACAGTTTCCTGAGTTGTCATTTACCTTTTGAAAGAAACATCATTTTATTTCTAAACTAATAGTAATAACAATAATAGCTTTATTTCTATATCACCTTTTTTAGCCTGACAGTCTGGACAAAAAAAAGACCCAGGAAGAACCCTGAACAACAGAAGGCTGATGAGGCCAAACATGGCAAAAGATTCTCAAAATAAACGAGAACAACACCGGATAGAATAATAAAATGCCACATTGAGGGAAGTGACCAAAATGTTTGAATGTAAATGTAGTTCTGGACCAATTATTCTTAACTATAGCTTTTTTTATTGCTTTGGTTAGGTTTAGGCACCAAAACTATGTGAAAAATATCACAGGTTGGATTAAAATATGACGTTTTCACTAAATGTTTGAAGGTTTTCCTGAAGTTACCAGGATGATGAATATAGACTCGGTTAGCTGAAAAGGAGCAACAGTGAAGCAATAAATTTAAAAATGTGTTAGTTAGGAACATATTTGTGAAACAAACATAATCCAGGAGAGAATATATTTCCAAAACCACCCAACTGAGAATGCAAGTTAGTCGTATAGAAAGGTAGTTTTGTGGAGACCGGGTTGTTGGGCTCATGATGTTGTACATTTGCTAACCTGTCGCTCTGCATGTCCGTCGGTAAGATGCTTTGCAAAGTTGGACGTGTTGACCTCGTCGTCTGTGTAGCAGATTGTTTTGTTCCCATGAAAGCTGTAATTAGCGTATGAGATGAAGAAAATCCGTCTGTGTGAAGCTACGAGAAAGAAAGAAAAAGTCTAGCACCAGTAGTGGGCCAAGAATGGAACCCTGTGGGACTCCAGATCTCGTAGTATATGGCATTTATCAGAATAACAGCAGTCTGATTATTAGATCGAGAGTCATTGCTAAATAAATATAACGATGATTCTTTTGTGTATGTTTATATTCTCTACGTTTTCCAGTTGCCATTTGCGGCGCTTTGTTATTTACGAGACGCAGAACGTTTTAAAACTTTCTCTCTTCGTACACCGTAGAGAAGCTGCAGCTCGGAGACGCTCATATTCGAGGGTTTTTTGCGTGAAGGAAACCTCCACAGCCCGGCAGCTTCTATCACTTCTTTGCTCGGCTTTTATTTCAGAGCACACCTGTAGCTGCAGCATCAATAATTTGGAGCTCCGGTAGATTTTCCACTTCCTTCATCCTTCAAAGGACTGGAAGGCTTTTCCTTTTTGAAGAGCGGTGCAGTTGTGCTTGACACGCCGTCTGACAGCACAGCCAGGACGACTGCAGCAAAGAAACCCGGAGCTGTTGACTAAATCTGAACACCGGCTGCCAGGCGCTGCACAGACCTGCTTCCATTACTGCTCGGAGGCTTCTGTTAGGACTGAAAACTCCTTCACATTCATGCACATGCGCCTGTAAATGCATCATCCTCGGATTTGTAGAAATTAGAAAATTATAATTACCGCCGCGGCCCTTTTAATACCTCCTCATGTATCATTGTGTCCTATATCTAATTAGGAAAGATCCATAGCAGCCCATTAGAACAACTTCCTGAGTCGTGAGCATCAAAGTTGGGCTTTAAAGGCGGCGGCGCCTCCGAAGCTCGTTCTTTGATCAACAATAACCTTTCATGACGACAACGCGTGTCAAAGTGATTCGCTTCAAGCAAGAAAGAGGAACGAGGCCACACTCAGCGGGGAGGATATTTTTACTATAAGTCGAGTGTATAATAGGAGGGACCACATGGGAAGGTGGAAAACAGAAAAAGAAACGGGATTAGGTCACTTTAACTCCCCACAACGTCTCCCCGTCCAATCTGACATTGTCTCTGCTCCACATTTTAAAAGCAGCGATTCGTAGCAGCCTCCCACCTGTTAGCGAATCCCGAGACAAAGAAGTGTTTCTCTGGGAAACATCTTGTTGTGTGTAAAGCCGTTGTCTCTGTTTACCTCTGTTGGGGAAGCAGGTTGCTTATTCGTCAGCTTTGAGAGCGAATAAACTGGACGTTAAAGCTTTTCTGTGCGATGGAGACGATAAGATGGAACATTCTGCTCAAAAAACAACACAACATGAAGCTAAATGCTGTAACTAATACAAAAGCAATGAGATAAAGGTACAATCAATTACAGAAAATATAAATAAGAAGCTTAAAATAAGACTATTATAGAATAATAAAGAAACATTACTCATAATAATGAAAGATTTCGTTCCTTTGAAGGTCAAAAACGTAACTTTGGCCGGCATCCCTGTTAGAATAGTTTCTGTATTCTTATTATATGTAGTCTTAGTATGAATAAAGACGGATAGAAGCTGAAATAAAGCCCTTTGCTGCTGGTGTATCTGTTGTTTCTGACCATGAAAGTGACAAACGCGAGCTTCAAATGCTTGTAAATTTGGGTTTGAGTTCCTCATCAGAAGTCCACTCCCGAAGACCCACCTGTCCCGGTAGAGATAGAAAACACAGGCCGTTAAACTGGAGGGTCCGGTCTGTCCTCACGGGCTTTCTTTGGTCGTCTTTTGTCTTTTATTGTGCTGACCGTCATTTTCAAAAGTAATAGTTTGAATCTGGAAACTTTACGGCCCTCAGAGCTTTTATGTCTTACGAGCTGTTAACGGGACGTTTCCTCGAGGGCGGGCTCGCCGTTAAAGCAACAAATAAAACGGAACTAAATTAATCAACAAGCACAAGATCGTAAAGAAACTGCAGAAAAGAGATTAGACAGAAGTCCCAGGGCTGGTGTAAAGATGGAGGGGATGCTGGTCAGAGAGGGAGTTGGGTTGAAACACATAATAATACAGAATGAACGTTGCGTCGGTCTCTAGCTTTTACCACTGACCTCTGAAGGTGTTCTGTGGTTTCGCAGCAGATCCTTGAAGTCCTGGAAGTTGTGAGATGATGCTTGGACTGAGATCTGGAGAATTTGGAGACCAAACTCTTGGTCGTGTTCCTCGAATCATTCCCAAACGTTGTCCTGTAAGGAGGTCAGCAGCAAAGCTTAGGTATCGACGTAAACATCTATGAATGCAGGACTCGAGGTTTCCAGAACATCACACTGCCTCTGTTGGCTCAGCTTCTTCCCATAATGCATCTGGCTGCCATCCCTTCTCCAGGTGAACATCTGTGGGATGGTGAAAACAACCAACCAACCAACTTTTTGGGAATTTTATGAGCAAACTACAGTAAAGTTATTCGAATTCGATGATCTGACTCTAAATGTAAAACCTTCTTCTATGTCGGATATCAAGGCTGTTGGATTGTCCAGACGGAGGTCCAGATATGAGGAGGGCTTGATGCTGGAAGGCTCATTAGCTGTTAATTATTGTTCATCGTTGTTATAATAACTAGTAGGGCTGGTCCCAGTAGAACTTTCTGGTCAAATATTTGTCCCGGTCGGGGGACACTTCCACCCCGGGGCAGCGCTCTGACGGGGTGGAGGTGTCCAGAACACACAGGCAGTACTTGGCTGCTGATGCTAGTTTAGTTAGCGCTCACACTTCTGTTTCCTCCATCGGTGGCGG
>NW_007577901.1:678171-680728 GCF_000690725.1 Stegastes partitus
GGGGGAGTGGCAGATACGCTCCACCGTTACCATCCATGTTTACTTCCATAAACACTGAGCACGCTCGCTGCGTGTGACGTCGTCGTTGTCAGATAGGTTTAGGATTGTTAAAAGTCGGATTATCGAGTCACTGCTGTAGTTTACTTTTGCACTTTAGGGTTAATTTATCATTAAATTACCATTAATCTAATGTGCACACCTACATTTTGGTGCTTTTGTGCATCTCGGGACTCCACTTTGCACCTTTGTGCAGTCTTCTGTTAACTTTCTGTGTTTCTTATTCATATAATCTACACCTGAGGCTGGGTTTGACTCTTTTCATTTGACTGAAGCCTTCGACTGTCCACATTCAGCTTCTCTCTATTGTAGGAGTTTGAGCTTCGTCACTCCGACCGATCTGCAGCTACTTCATCGGTTGTTCTGTTTTTGTGAGGTTTGATCAAACAGTGCAAATGCTCTCTGCGTGATGACGTCGTGGTGTTTAGAAGGTCCTGGGTCTGAATCTGGACCGGGCTTCCTGTGTGGAGTCTGCATGTTCTCCAGCTTCCTCCTCCGGTCCGAAGACATGCTTCGACTAGAAATGACTCCAGAGCCGAGTGTGGCTGTGAAGGACTGGCGACCTGGTCGGGGTGGATCCTGCCTCTCGCCTCAGTCAGCCGGGACTTCCTCCGTCAACAGGTTACGTCGGGGCGTATGGATAATGGATGAATAATGGAACGACCCACAACACCTGCCGTTTTGGAGACTCTGACCCACAGCTTGACCTCGCGTCGACGTGACTCACATTCCTACGTCGGCCGTTTCTTCTGCTTCCAGCACGACTCTCCTTCCTCCTACGAGCTCAGAATGCAGCAGCTCAGCAACACCTCGCCTCCTCCTCGCCGACTTCCTGCTCGTTTCGGAGGACTTCACAGATCACTTTTCAATCCAGCCTCCGGATACGTAGTCGGAGCGCTGGCCCTGTGTGAACCTCAAACCTTTAAACCTTTAAATGTGAAGGTATGGGGCAGCCTGTCTGAGGGAGATAAGGTCTGCAGAGTCAGGAGCTACTTTTAAAAGGCTTCTCAAAACCAGTTTTTATCGACTCACTTTTATGGGATGTTGTCTTTACATCGCATTTATTTGTATTTATTAATATTGGCATTGCATATTTTGTCTTCTTATCTCAACTTTGGCTTTCATTATTGGGTGTTTTGGTTTCGCTTGTTCTCTCAGATCACTTTGTAAACCCTTATTTTGAACTGCTATATATATATTACATCACTATAATGCTCCAGGAGTTGATTGGTGACTAATCCAGTGATCTTTTAATGGCCAGAATAAGACACAGGTTGCAAAAAACGGATACATTTATGGACTTCCTTTTATGTGACGTCGTCTTTTTAGTGCCCTTGTTACTTCCTTAGTGTTAATTTTGACTTTGCATTTTGTATTTTGCACCTTTTTGCCTCCATTTTTAACTTTTATCTTCGTTTTTGGTAGTTTTTTGCTTTTGTTTTGTCTTTTGAATAATTTTGTAAACAGTAAGTTAATTTCGTGGTGCAGCATTTTTATTATATTATGACCACAATAGGACGAAATACCTGAATTATCCTTTAGTCCTGGCATTGATAGGAACCAGAGCGGCTCATTAAGCTGCAGGGAAACAAGATGAGACAAAACTGTGCAACTACAGTCATAGTTTAATACTTCTCTGGTATGAAACAGATTCTCTTGTGGTGCAGCTCTGCCTGTTCAGACTGTGTTAACACATCTTCACCTGCAGACGTGATGTTGCAGAAACACACGTGTTCTGGAGCTCTGGAGCTAATAAAGCTTCAGTGTAATCACCAGCGTGTCCATATCTGCAGTACACTAACAGCGGGCCGCTGGGAGCCTCCTCCTCCTCCATCCCTGACTTATGTAACGTCCACGCTCGTGCCGCTGCAGCTCTCTTCTGTTGCTCTTTTATTGCCCATTCGGCGCCTTGACCGGCGCTGCAGCATGATAACAGCCCTCCATCTCTGTTTTCTGCCTCTCCGTCCGTCGTGTGGCCTCTCGCTCTATTTCCTCCCCGTCACTCTGCTCGCGTTACTTGCTGACGCTGATTGCTTCTGTAATGCACTGGAAATGTCCTGGGTGGCTATTCGCTGCAAATTGCTTCGTGTTGTGTTGCTACAGGGCCCGAGCTAACGGGGCCGAGGCCTTCCCGCCGCTCGGGGGGCTAAATAATGACGGACGCTAATGGGCCTCGCTGCTGGGCTTTCTGCTGCTGCAGCACATAAACAGGCGTGACGGTGGAAGGCGTGATGGAGCTGCTCCGTTTAAAGTCGCCTCCGAGTGGAACCGCTCGGTTCGGCTGTCGGATCTGGACGCTCTACCGGCTCCGGGTCAGGGCCTGTAATTATCGATAAGAAATCAATCAACAGTTTGGAGCCTGATTCATCTCTGATCCTCGAACTGAAAGCAATTCATCTCCACCTGTCTGATTGTGAAGCACCGTGTACATAAAGTATAAAAAGACATAAAACCGTTTAGTTTCTCTGTCTTCATGGCCAAAACCCGATCTGATCTACGT
>NW_007577901.1:681318-684032 GCF_000690725.1 Stegastes partitus
ACAGTGAGGAATAAAAAGTTTAATGTCATTTTATCCAGTGGATGTAAACTCCTGGTTCCAGCTGTACATGTACATGTATATATATTGTTAGAGTGACTTTATTTGTACGTTAACGTCGTCCTGCGCTTGTTGTTGGCGTCACATTTCTGCTCCTATCTGCACACAATAAACTGTTTTCCTTCCAAACATGAGGCAGCTCGTCATCAGAAGTCAGAGCGTGAAGCCGCCTCTTCTCTCCGAGGAGCTTTTTTTTTTTCTTCTCCTTGCCGAGAGCGCGACGCGTCGTGAATATCTGCTCCGAGTGTTTTCAGTCCGAGGTTCATTTTGCAGCCCGAGTCCTTGGAGTGATTCTGAGGCACTTTAACAAAGCGGCGGCTCGGGCCGGACTTTGCATATCTCAGGTGTTTTTTAAAGAGTCTGAGAGCAGCGACTGAATGCTGAGTGATGCTCAGGCGGCAGCAGATGGAGCAGAAGACGCTCCTCTGGAAGCACAGACGCCGTCCAAAATCATCAACGCACAAATTAAAACATCAACACGGTTCCATTCCTGGTGTTAGATGATAAACGTCCCACAGGCGGATCCTTTAACTTTAGCAGAGCAGCAGCTGATCTTTATCTTTTTAACCACTCTTTGGTTTTAAAGTCACCTCTACGGAGCTCAGACATGTCCTGAGTGCAGCCAGAACGCAATAAACCACAACAAAGCATAAAAACAGAAGTTCTTCGGTATGTTTTTCTCACCTTTATAATATATAAATGTGATTTTCTGACTTCTGTAGCTAATTGCTTCTTGTGTTTTATTCAGGAGCTGCGGCCCTGATCTCTTCAACCCGCTGCAAAAAACCAGACTGAGGCTCATTTAATACTTCATACGGCAGCACGATGCATTTTTACAGAACAATCACAATCAGACGTTGGAGTTTCTGGCTTTTGGAGCTGAAACAAAAACAGATTTTTGGGGGAAAAATACGGCGGAAATGTCGGGAAGCTTATTTACAAATAGCAGCAAATCAACAAATTCTTCTTCACTTTCTTGATTTATTAAAACTTCTTTAATTTTCACCACTCGGCTGTTGGTTGCAGCCGAGACGTTAACGGCTTCACGGTTGCATCGAGGTGTTCAGAATTTTTTGTTTTTCACAGAATCAGTTCAGAGCAGATGGTTTATTTTATGGTGAATTTTAAATACAACACGTAGAATAAAGCGATTTGGACGATTGTCACATTTTTAAGATCGTTTTCTCTGCAGAGCGTCACAGATTCTTACTTCAGGGATTGTTAGAGAGTCAAAAACACAATAATTCATCTTGTTTTTTATGGTTTTCTTGGTCTGATAAATGGTGTGATTGTGCAGAGAACACGCTGTACAATCCTGCCGGTGCGTTTTGGGATGTTGTGTTAAAAAAAAAGTCTGATTATATGTTTATGAGTCTAAATGTTTCGTTCTTTGTCTTCTGTTCTCTCTCAGGTTCCAGATGAAGCAACAAAACCAAAGACCAGCAGCTCCAGAAGATCCTCAGAAAGTCCATCTGTGTGTGAATGTGTGTGTGCAGTAACTTTTAAAGCTGTTTCAGTCCGAGCCAAGCAGAAAAAAACAACACCGTCACATTAACGGAGTCTTTTTATCCACTTCGTCCCATATTTTATCAGGATGTGGGTCAGACCGGCTCTTTTTATACACTGTTCTCATTGCTTTTCTTTTTTGGGTCACTCAGCTTTTTTACTCAGGCTGCCTTGTAAATAAATCATAAACGTCCTTGATCTGCCACCGAGTGCTGGTCATCTGTCTGACGTCCCAGGAATTGTGCTCCACGTCGGAACCGGCCATATTGTGGCGTGTCGTCACCGTCCCTTCCTCTGGAGTGCGTCAGACCTTTGGCAGCGTCCGGCGCTTTGCCGTTCTGGTCCCGGCGAGGCCAACGGAAAAAAGAAGGGCAGGGAGGGGGGAAGGGGGCTGACTCTGCAGGGATGGCGTCCAGGAATAGAAGCGGTCAGCTGGGGCGGTATCGATCAGCAGGAGGGGGTCGGAGGATCGGCCGGCGGACACCTCAGGACGCCAACGCTGCGCCGACACGAGCCGTGACATTTAAGGGAAGTTACACGCAATAAAGCAGAGCGCTGACGTCACGAGGAGCGCCGCTCGGTGGGGATATCTGCTCAGATTGGCAGATTTTAAAGGTCAAAAAAAACCTAAGTAGCACCTTAAATGTTAAAGGCCCGTCTGTTAAACGCCAACACGCACGACCGTAAACAGATATTCAACTTTAAGGAAGTGATGATTTTTTAATTTAATTGAGAAACCATCAAGTCTGAAATGTTTTCACCTCATTTGTTGCTTTTTAACATTAAATTATGACCAATTTAATTCGTTTTTTCTACTTTAAAGAGAAAAAAGTCTCTTTTTATGTCAAACTGAAAACAGAGTTCTACAAAATAATGTAATGTGATAAAAATATAAAACAGGAAATGCAAGTATTTACCCCTATTTTATTCTTTGTTGGGCTAAACTGCTCCAACTTTGTGAGATTACACAGGGATCATGAGTAAATAGCCGTTTTCAGTCCAGCCGGATATTCTCAGTTGGACTGAGGTCTCGGCTCCGACTCGGCCGCTACAGAACCTTCACCTTGTTGTCTGTGAACCATTTCTGCATTTATTGTATCCTCCACCTTTACAAGCCTTCAAGGACCTGCTGCTGAGAAGCATCCTCACGT
>NW_007577901.1:684954-699071 GCF_000690725.1 Stegastes partitus
GCAGCAGGCGTTGCCCTAAACTCTACACAGTAGTCGTGCTGGTTGCGAATCAGGTTTTGCCTTCAGATTAACTCTTAACCCTACAGATAATCGTGGCTTTGTCTTGGGACAAACTACTGTTGGCGGGAAGCTTCTGTTTTCAGCCTGCAGGGTTTTCATCAGTCAGACCTGCTGATGTTATTTATAGCATCAAATCACGGTGACGCGTCGGTGCAACTTGTCAAAACTCTTCTTCCTCAAAAACTTCCTCCTCAACTTGAAATGAATTCCACCCGCTCACATTTTTAACCGGCTCCCACGAGGAATCCACGGTTATTTCCAGATAATGAAGAAGTTAAAGCCGTGTTAATGGTGCTGGGGCGGCTGTTGTTTTTCTACCTCGCCATGCCCAGATTTACCTCCTCTCCTCGCTAACCTTTAGGTCGGATCTGTGCTGTCGGCTGACACTCGGAGAAGCAGCCTGACAGCTTCTCAGTTCTCTGTTTGCTCCAGAGTTTTCCCATTTGCAATCACTCCATCTTCTCCCCTCACTCCGGCGGCTTCAGAGGCCCCGAGCAGCCCAAAGTTGGGCGGACATGTTTGCTTTTCGGTTATTTGGAGCCCGAGGATGCTGACAGAGGGCAGCGATCCCGCCGTCTCCTCTGACAGCTCAGCCACTGCTCGCTCAGCAGCGTTGCTCTCGTCTGCAGTTTCCCTCCTTGATGGTTTCAGAAGAAGAAGAAGCAGGTTGTTTCACTGCGACCTCCTCCCGTACATCCCTGTTCAGGCTTTTTCTCGAGCTTTGTATCAGATAAATGTGATTTTTCTGCGGCGGATCGTGTTTTATTCGAAGCTCTGACCTCTTCAACTTGTCGTAAATAGCACTCGTTTAACACTTTGCACCGCCGATGCTGCATCATGACATTTTAATAGAAGATTTGTTGGGTCGAGTTTCAGTTTTTGGAGCTAAAATCAAAAATATAAATTGCTTTAAATATGCAGCATGAACCTCATATTTAAGAAAAAGCTCATTTACAGCAGCAGCTGTCTCATCCTCCAGGTTTTTGTTGCTTGTTTCTGAACATTTTTGTGCTTCTGTCGCAGTTTTTACTCGTTTTCACTCCGACATAAAGTCCAGCACCTCCATGGAAACACAAGAACCAGGACCAGAAGGACAGACTCAGAGATGTCGTCAGTTATAAAACCATATGTCGTGTAAAGGAAGACTAAATGAAAGTCGAGTTTCTTTATTTATTTTCCAACAATTGAAACAACCCAAAACCATCCATCCATCCATTATCTTCTGTTTGTCCGGGTCGGGTTGCAGGATCAGCAGGTGGAGCAGGTCGTTCCAGACCTCCCTCCCCCCGGCGATGCTTTCCAGGTCTTCCTGGGGGATCCTGAGGCGTTCCCAGGCCAGCCCAGAGATAGAATCCCTCCAGCGGGTTCTGGGTCTGCCCCGGGGTCTCCTCCCGGGTGGACGTGGTTGGAAGACCTCCAGAGGAAGCCTCCCTGGAATCAGGTGTCCAAACCACCTTGACTGGTTCCTGTCAACATGAAGGAGCAGCGGCTCTACTCCGAGCTCCTCCTATCTCTCAGGCTGAGCCCATTTGGTCACTTCTATCCACGATCTCGTTGTTTTGGTCACGACCCAAAGCTGGTGACCACAGGTGAGGGTTGGGATGTAGATGGATGGTAACAACCCGAAACCAAAGCTGTTGCTGGAGCACCTGCTGTAGATGTTTGACTGCTCACGTTGTGCTCTTTATAAACACTTCCTGCAGTTCAGCCAAAAGTCAGACTTTTAGCCACCTGGATGTTGGTCACTGCTGACTTTACAGCTCCTCTGAGGAGAGCAGTTTGTTCAAACCAACGTATTAATCTTGGTGAATTTTTTTTGATGGGACAGTTCAGGGTCGACTGTTGTTTCTGTTTTTACAGTTTCCGACTCTGACAAACGCTGTAGTTCATTTTAAATCTTCCAGCAGCTTTCTGAGGGCTAAATGATAAGAAACCAGTGAGAAGGTCTGCAGCTTCCCTCTGGTTTCACAGAGAAGCTCAGGAATCAACCTGTGGACGTTGTGACGAGGACGAATGACGAGATGCTCCGAGCCGACGCTGCAGCGAAGCCGAGCGGGAGGTGAAGGCCGGAGCTCACGGGAGAGAAAAGGACTCCGGTCTCGTTTGATGGGAGTCGACAAGATCCGGAGATGTGCAGCAGATAAACTGGCCTTCAGCCGCTTTAGCCTTTAACAGAGAGACGACGGCGACGGAGGAGAGCTGAGAGGTACAGCACCATCCAGCTGTGGTCACATCTGCAGCCTGTTCAGAAACACGATCTGTAGAAACGTTTCATCATCTCAGGTTGTTGCTGCCTGTACTTACTGATGCAACAGGCTCGTGTTTGTTTGTGGCTTCTTTTCTTGATGTAAAACTACTGAAGCCACTGATGCTTCTTTTGCTTCTTTAACTTGTTTTCAGAAACAGGAAAGTTCACGGATCAGGTCTCAGGTCAGTCCAGATGAACCTCAGAGTTGCAGGAGATTTGACAGAAGTCCAGTTTACTGTCCGAACACAGAACCTGCTGGTGGGTTTACGAGGCGAGTTAGAAATTTGCCAAATGCGCCGTTTATCAGAACCAGAAACTGTAAGAAACAGAACTCACCTTTCCTGTAGGCCTTGAACTACTCATGCCACATGTCGTTTAGTCAATTAGTGAACAAATTTAACCAAATCTGAGCTTAAAATCGGGTTATTTAATCAGAAATCACTTTATTTCATGTGTCTCATTTAAAAATGTGTTTTATTCAGTGTTGCTGTGACCTGCAGCCACACGGGATTCAGAAAACATCACTAGTCGACAGCTTAGCTGTAATTTTTTTTTGTTAATTTGCTCAAAGTTGGAACTTTTCATGATGATTTTTTTTTTATTTTTTTCATATTTCATCTCCTCCATGATCACAGATTGTTCCATCTGCTTCACAAGATGAGAAATAACAGCGAAAAATTCAGGTTTTAATCCAAAATAGTTCATTTTATTTTCAAAACAGCTTCAAATTTGACTGTGTTTGACCAGATTTTTTAAATATTTGAATGTATTTGCTGTATTAGTGCAGTTTTTTCAGATACTGTTTGAAATATCCAGAGTTTATGATAAAGTCTCTGCCTCTGTTTGACCCTGACCATGCAGCTGTTTGTTCTGAGCAGCAGAGCGGGTTTCCTGTTGGTCGCCGGCTTTCCTCTGAATCCTCGACACGTCGATGCCAGCAGACGTTCTTAACTGTGCAAAATCACACAGACTTCAACAATAAGAGATTCCCTCAGAAGGACGACTTCCAGGAGACGCTTTGGGTCCCTTTCATCCGTGCAGCTGATTCCTCACCTGCTTGGTTGAACCATCAAACGGTGTTTCATGTGGCGCTGAGAGGCTGCAGCCATCAAATATTAACCGTCTCCCTCCTGCAGCAGCAGCCAACCTGGGACCTGGTGGTGTTTTTCAGCTGGATGGAGATTAAAGCAGCGGAGATCTCATCACGCCGAGCCGCAACAAAGAACAAACCTGAGCGCTGGGTGCCTCCTGATTGAAGGCAGCGGCGTTTGATGCCGTGTGCAGGTGAACGTGTTGCTGTGCAGCAGCTGAGGACGCCCCGAGGTGCCGAGCAGGAAGCCTCGCTGGAGATTCCGGTGGTTTGTTGTTTTTAATCTGCATCTGCTCAGCTCTGTCCTCTGAGTGCTCGTCCCCCGGCGGCCTCCTCCTTCACCTCTGCACAGCCTCCCGGTGCAGTAGCTGCAGCAGGAGGCTGGAATCTGCAGCACGGCGACATCTTCAAGGACGGTCGAGGGAAATCTGGCAGCCGACGGGCTGGAAAGTTGCTTGTTCATGTTCTGTTTGGTGGTGAAGTGACTCGTGAGCAGCAGAACTGAACACGTCCTGCAGATGAAACGACTAAACGCATCTCAATCAGCAGGATGAGATGATCTGTCGAGTCTTAAATGATTTAAAAAAGGATTAAACGTGTTTGCTGAGGATGTATGATCGAGTTCTTCTCTGCTGCTGATTTAATCCGAGTTGAATCCGATAGTTTTCAATAGTTTGTCCAACCAGGAAATACAACGCTGCAGCCAAACGTTCGTTAGCTTAGCTTAGCTTAGCATTAAAGGTGACAAAAGCTGCACCAGCACCTCTAAAACTCAGCTGTGTTTTTATTTGATTTACTGAACCTTTATTTTACCAGCTGATTCACTGAGACCTGGTTCTGTACTCGCTCATGGTTCTGAGTTTATCGACACCTTTGGAGCAGTGATCCATATGAAGACCAGATCACATCAGTTCTGTTCCTCTTCATGAGCTCCTCTTCTTCTCTGCAGACGTCTGAACTAATCACATTAATGATGGATCGGCGCCGCCGGGCCTCCTCGTGTCGAGGTTAACCGATCCTGCTCTGGACGCTTCAGGACAGAAGAGCAGAGACGTTACCGACATATTAGAACTTAAAGTCCAAATATTGTGGGCTCGGTTTAATATTTAAAGCCTCCCCTCAGTTGTTTCTATCTTTTTGTCCTTATTAGACGTATTACTTTTTAATCCTGTTTCTCTTTCCGGCTGATCGTCGTCGTTCGAGGCTCCTCTGCATAAAACATGTTGGCTGCCGCGACACGATGAAACGTGTCTGGAGCAGCGACTCCTTCTGCTTGTTCCTGGTTGTGAAGGTCAGTCCGAGGCTCTGCTCAGTGGAGTAGAGGAAGGGATTGTCAGAAGTCCCTGAGGGGGTGTGCATGAGAGAGGAGCGAGGAGAGGCGTTTTTAATGAGGCTTTGAGCTACCTGTGTGTGTGGCTGGATGGAGGGAGGCGATTTCTGCACAGTGCCAACAGCTCAGCTCGTCTCTTTGGGACGGCGGTGCAGTAATTGGAAGGTGGAGGTCGTCTGGGGGAAGCCGACGGGGAATCGGTCGGTCTGGAGCCCACATGGAGTCCAGTCTGGTTCAGGAGGTCGACTCCTGCTGCAGCAGCGCTTCCCTTCTCCCCGTGGGATGATCCCGACTCATTCGTTCTTCTGGTTCTTTGACTTTAATCGGTCTGCTGATGAAAACGCTGTGAGGAACTGTTCATTCAGTTTCTGAGCTGCTGTGAAAAAGAAGCCGACAAGTCGTAACAGAACATTAACATCAGACTGGAGGCCTTTTATTTTTATTTAAACCCACAGTGATGCATGACTGAAGAACCTGCTCCTCTGTTGGACTGCCCCAGGTTTTATTTCTCCTCAAACAGTTTCCGACCAATAGAAAACGATCTCTGCAGGTACATTTGTTTTATTCTTTACTTTCTGCTGCCGTCGAGTTCCAATCGGATGTTCCTCGATATTAAACACTCCAAGTATCGTAGATCAGCTGTAGTACCTGGTTGTTCCACCAGGTGGAGCCTCTTTCTGTTTAGTCCTGTAGTGACCAGAGGAGTTGCACAGTTGGCAAACAGAGAGCGTTGTGGCGGCTTAGCGAGCAACGGCCACCATGACGGAGGCTTGTGTGGCGGTTAATGACCTCATTAAGAGCATTTTAACATAACTGGTCGGCCTTTAGCCCACATGGGTCCAGTCTGGTTCACGAGGTCAACGCTTCCCTTCTCCCCGCGGGGCGATCACAACTCGTTGTTTGTTCTTCTGGTTCCAGCGTCTTTGGCTTTAATCAGTCAGACACGTCGTAACAGAACATTAACATCAGACTGGAGGACTTTTTATGTTTTTAAATCTGTAGTGACGCATGATTTATAAAAACCTGCTCCGTCCACGACTCCAGGTTTTTATTCTCCTCTGAGAGCTGAATCATGTTCCAGCGTCCTCTGCGGGTGTCTTTGTGTTTGTTTGTGTCGGTGGAGATCCAGTGGACCGGCGAGGGTTTAGGTTTAAACCTGCATCTCTGTTAGTCGATGCTAACTCATGATAAAGGCTTTAAACCTCGACACAACACGGAGCTCCATCGCTGCAGGCGGCGCGTTAACGTAAAGCCTCCCGCTGCCTCCGTTTGTTGGGTTTTTATCGTGAAATGAATCAAATCAGCTGAAGTTCTGGGGCTCGGAGGTTCAGTTTCCTCATTTTAAAACCCCACGCCTGGAATATTTCTGTATTTTTCTCATTGTGAAGAAATTAAACTAATTAATGAGATCGCAAACACTTTCTCACTCGTCGTGTTTTACTTTTAATTAAAACGGATCAACAGCCAGAAACTCATTCCAGGCAGATTAATGCCCATTCGGTGCAGCACTGAGTGTTTACAGCTCGTAAATGGACTCGAACCGCCACGACTTCATCATCATGACGTGGTTTAAAGAGGAGATATTCTGCTTTCCTTCAGTGTGTAACCGTCCCTGTAACCTGCATCCAGCTGTCTGCTGTCGTCGCTTTTCAACATCGAATTAAGGTGAATTTAATTCGGTTTTCTTGACGAGACGTTTAAAATAATTCGGACACGAATTTACCAAAACCAGAGACTCTCTCATGTCAAAGTGAAAACCGATTCCTACAAAGTCAGCGTACACACTGGATTGATTGTGTTATTGTGCCGTCGTCATGGTGCCCCTTCACCAGCTAAACTCCCACAATGCTCGCTGACAGAGGCTCCACCTGGTGGTGCAACCAGGTACTACAGCTGATCTATGAAACTTGGGAGCGTTTATTATCGAGGAGCATCCGATTGGAACTCGACGGCAGCAGAAACTAAAGAATAAAACAAACGTACCTGCAGAGAACCTTTTCTCTGTATTCAGCCGCTAAGAACCGACTCACTGAGCTTCACTGAAATGCTTTTGTTTACTTGTATTTTACATGCGTTTAAATAAAAGAGAACTTTTCAGAGTGACGGCAGGTTTATCACCCGACGTGAAACCAATCACAGCCGCTACAGACGGATAGATTCACCTTTAAACCCTTAAAACCCAACAATGATCCATTTTAATTCTAGAAATGTGTTAAACTTCGTCCCCTGGGAGCAGTTGGATCGACGAACAAACAGATAATAAACACTGCTAATTGGAAAAGGCAGCTCTGATATTATCCAGTCGATCCCTTTATAAACTTGTAATTCTGCACAACGTGGACTTTTTATCAGTTCCTGAATAACAGCTCTGTGGAGACGAGTTGGTAGCGGAGATGGATTGTTGTTCGGCGCCTTCGTGGGATTTGTTCACAATAAGCAGAAACTGCAGTTTGATTTACAGATTCAGCTTAAAACATCTGCCGTCGCTCCGCTCTCAGGACGCCACAGATAGATGGATGGCGCTCGCTCGGAAACGCTCGGAGAATGCAGGAAAAACGGTAAAAATACATCATCGGGTGGCAGAAAGCTTCCTGAGAATAACGAGATAAAGAGCAGATGAAGTGGTGTTTAAAGTCCTAGTGTTGGTTTATAGGTCTGAGAAAGTACAGAGAATAACTAAATTAAATTCAACTTGTTTAAAAAAATCACTTTTTACAGATAACTTTGTGTATTTTTAACATTTTTATGCAGCAAAATCACTAATTTTTACTCATTGTTTTATAGATAATTGATAACTGATTTCTGAGAACCAAAGCCTGACTGTTGGAGCTAAAAAATGTAAAACTATAAATATACATTTTATTAGTTAGTTATTAGTTAATAATCCAATTTTTCAAAACAATTCCTCAACCAACTTTGACTTGAATGTAATTTTATAGGATCAAATATGGATGTTTTTAAAGACAATCGTAGTTTTTGATTTTCTTTTAGCACGTTGAAATTTGAGGCTGTTTGAACCAAACGCTGGACGAACAGACTTCGTATCTCTGATTATTGGTGAGTTCAAATATAAAGAACAAACCGTCATAAAACGTCCGACGGTTCCTCATGGAGCTGCACGTCACAATAACACAAAGCAAAACATTTAAATGTGAGATACTCGATGACAAAAATCAGAATGAATGTTATTTCGTGACGCCTTCGTAGACGACTGAGCAGGTGTGAAATGTGGAAACGTCATCGATGTTGTTTTAAAACTCATGAAGCTCATGAATCTGGAGTTTCATCCAAATCCTGATGACTACAAATGAAATAACCCCAAAATATGACACAGGTTTTTAACATCAACATTCCTCATGTTGGCTAAACGCCTCTAAGTGATCGCTGTAGTTCAGATATTTGTGGTTTTAAAGAACCAAAGCCGGATCGCTGGAGCTAAAGAATTTAAACTATTTATTTCATGTCACAGTTTCTGCTCGACCAGCTTTGACTTGAACTTAATTTAAAAATGATGAAATATAGATATTTATAAGGCCATCTGTGACATTTCAGCTCGATATGTTTAGCAGTTTTTTGTTTGTTTTATTGCCCGTCTGCTCCCTTTTGCCACTTTTTATTTTTGCTCATTGAAATGTGATGCTGTTCGGCTCTGATGGTGGGTGAGTTCAAATATGGAAAACAAAACGTAGTGCAAGAAATCAACTGAGGATGTTTCCTGAACCACGTGGAGCCGTACGTCACAATAATACAAAACATTTTAAATACGAGATATTTGATGGCAAAGATCAGAGTTAAAGTTATTTTCGTGCAGCTTTCGTAGCTGATCGTGACACGCTGGACCAACTGAAATGTCACCGATGTTGTTTTAAAACTCGTACAGCTCCTCAATCTGGAGTTTCATCCAAACCCTGATGATTTAAAAATGGAATAACCCCAAAAATACGACGCAGTGAAACACAAAGCTGTGAGAAAACGCTCCACTAAATGAGAAGTGTTTGCCCTCCTCCGTGGTGACGCCTGGTTTTCAGTCCAAACCAACCTGTCAGCGTTATTAGAAGCACAATAGGCTGCATTCTCCCTCCGCTTTCTTCTCTTTCCTCTCATGTTCTCCGGCGGAGGAGAACCCGGGTTCTTCCCTCCCGGCTGCGTTTGAAGTCTTCCCTCTCGCTGCCTTGTCATCGTGTGCTTTCTCGGCTTCGGCTTGGCTTCCACTCAGCTGCTGAATCAACGCTTTGATTCGCTTCCCTCCATCATCTGCCAGCTCTCGGTCCCCAGCCGCCGATCCGAGAGAGAAAAAAAAAGTTGCTGCTTCTCTGTGCTTTGCTTATGTAATTCCAACTTATTTATATGTTATATTATGTAATGTTGTTTTTTTTTCTTTTTTGCTGCAGCAGCAAAACAATATCGCTGCCAGTGAGGCTTTATGCGGAGATGAATCACGCCGAGTCGTCACGACTAATGAGCGGCGGCGTGTCGGATATTATCATGAGAGCATTCGTCAGGCGTTATAGCCGACCAGCTAGCTCTCTTGGCCCTCGCTACTTTTGATTTAGCTTGTTGGGATGCAGTCAGCGTTTTTACCAAAGCTCGCCCAGCGCCGCACATTTTTTTGCTTTCATTTCCCCTCGTTGTTGGCTCCGCTTTACCGTTTAAACGCAACAGATGTCTCGCTCAGAGTTACATCTGCAGAGGTTTAACGCGGCGCCGTCTGTTCGGTTCGGTTCGGACCTACATCGGAAGTCTGAGGAAGCAACTCGTATAAGAAAGTAACGCCGGCCATGAAGTCGGCCTTTAAAAACATACAGTACAGTAGGACTCAGTGCCACCAAACCAGATCAAACAGTCGTCTATGATCTTCTGGTTTGTTCCAACATCCAGCCAAGATCCTGTCAACTAGATGAAGATTTTAGGAGTTGGGAAGATTTTCCTTGAGATGTTTCCGATCTCCACAAACTTCACGTACAACTAGACTGTCTTCCATGTTTTCAAGAAATGTTGCTTTAAACTGACTCCCCTTTTTCTCACCAGTGTGGACGAAGCCATGAGGTCCTTCACCCAGGAGACCAGGACTGGCACCACTCCTCTTACGGCAGGTGACCACTGGATCCATCTCCGTTAATGGCCGATGTAAGCAGCCATGTGATGCCTTCTGGCAACACATTCAGAGAGATGAGAACTCATGTTACGTTCTTCTTATTTCCCTAAAGTTGAGGCTGCCAACCAACGCCAATGACGACGTCCAAAAAAACCTTGAAATGAACTGTTGTCGAGCTAAAATGAGGACAAGTTCAGCTGGTTCATTTGCCTTAAAAGTCTCCAGAAAAACTCGTTTTGGTGACCAGCTTTTGTTATTTAACCAAAAGTGTCCAATAAGTGAAGCATTTGTTGAAACGGTTGCAGCCAATGTTTCCACCAACCAACCGTATATTAGCTTTAAACATGTCGGGAAAACGTCGTACTTTAACCCAAACCATGACAACCCGAAACCAAAGTCCCAGTCATTTGGTGTTTAAGGTTTCCACCAAAGTGCGATACTTTCCTGAACAGTTCTGGTGCTGAAACAGAACCAGAAAGTGACAGACAGTGACAAAGGCCGACAACGTCTGCAGTCATGACAAATTCAACTAAACGAACCAAATTTGACAAAAAAAAGTTTCTCCGCTCACTTGAGGTGTCTTTACTTTTTAAAAATGAGATAATGTCCATAACAGATGATGGAACACCTTCTTTAAATACAAATGAAGCTCTCAGGTTGATCAGTGGGTTCCTTTGTTGTCTTCAGACATCATGAAACCTGTTTGACACCAGGTTTTGTTCCAACGTTTCTGGTTGAGATCAATCCCCTCAGACGTCTCTCCGTCTCCTGAAGACGCCAAATTTTTGTTTGTTTGTTCTTCTTCAAGTTTTTTCAGCAGTTGGCAAACAGCGAGTTTTGATTTTGGCTTCTTTTCTCCAAAACAGCAACTGAAAACAAATTGAATTCACTTTTTCTCTTTTCTTTCTTTTTTTTTTTTTTAATCTCTGCAGGACTGATTTCGAACAATCTTTCGTGAGGCATCTGCGCACGTTGACAGTTTGAGAAAAACATTCAGAAATCTTTATCCTTCGATCCAAAACGTGTTTCCTGATCACATGTGCGACATGTTCACCGCCGGCTGATTTAGAGCTTCGGTGAGCGAAGACAGTCTGTTTCAAGATTCTGCCAGCATCAGAGATCTTGGACCAAAAAACGTGACTCCTTCGGCAGCCTACGTTTACAAACCAACCAACTGGGAAACAGCATGAAATTATGCAGACTTGTGGCCAAAGCTGATTTTTGTTTTGCTTCGCAGCATTATTTTAGTCCCTGTCACAGCGAGGCTCCAGGGAGGACAGTGTTTGGTCGCTTTGGTCCAGAGTGATCCAACTGCAGCAGGACATTTTATCACTCATGGCACCTGAGACATGAATCTTAATGACGCCTCGACGGTCCACACAGCGCCATCGTCGGGTCAAACTTTTACAGAACTGAATGAGGACTGACAGGAACTTTGCGTTAAACTCTGAAAGGACGCAGTCTGAAACGTAGTGTATCGAGGCTCCACAACCTTCTCAGCTGGTTCCAGTGCTGGTTCGGAGCCAGAGCCTGACCAAGAACCAGTTCTTTGTGTTTCCACCACCCAAGCACCGACTCCAGGTTCTCAGAACTGATGTTTAGCAAGTACCAACTCTTTGCTGGGCCAGAGCTAAGCATCGAGTACGTCAGGGGCTGGGGGTGGGGCTATCATGACCAACGAGACCCAACGAGACCCAACCATCCCTGGTCTGATCGCCGAATGAGTCCCGGGACACACGGAAGTTCTGCACAAACTGTTGCTAAAATCCAGTCCAACTGTGTCCCAGCAGCAGCACCACAGTGGTGGAAAACAGGACTTTTATCATTTCAGTGTCCTGTGCTTTTTACGCTCAGGAATGTGGTCTTCTGGTGAAAAACGGAGCGCAGCTTCATGCTGTTTATTCTGCTCATAGAAAGACTGCTTGAGAAAAAATCACTGGGTTTCATCCTGGACAAATCGGACATCAGAACCTCCTGGTTTACTCTTTTTAAAGTCATCTTTGGTCGCTCACCGGTCTGAGCACCGCGGCCACCAGCAGCGCAGCCTGCTATATGGGGCGTTCGGGGAACATCGTAAATTGTGGTGTCTATCGATAGAACAATGTTCAGCAAGTTATATGTTTTTCCTGTGACAAGGTGGGACCAGTGAAAAAGTCCATCTGGAGCCCTGTGTGGACTTCTGGGTGGCGCGAGCGTTGTTCGGTAAACGGCTACGTATGCAGTGATGTACGGCTCTGACTTGGCTCCTTGTCGATGGAAAAGTAACCTGGTTCTTTGAAGGTGCCAGATTTGAACCAACTACTCCTGGCACTAGCACCAGCAACGAACCAGCACCGGGTTCTTCTTGGTGGAAAAGCGGCGTTTTTGACATTAGCTGCAATACCTGTTTTATCCTCTTATGGGTTAACACTGTAATAACCAGAGGAAGCATTCAATCAAGCTACAGGCAGTTCCTTGTTGGCGAGCAGAGAGCATTGTGGGGATTTAGCTAGCAACGGGCACCATGACAGAGACTTATGTGAGGCTTAATGAGGTCTCATGAGCTCTTACGTTTAAAACAAGCTGTTTAAAGCTTCACCTTGATTTATTTGGGGTTACTAGTGTGACAAGTCCCTCCCAATCCGATATCTGATTGGTTGGCTAAAAAGCCAGTAAAGCAGCTAAATAAATGGCAAAGATCCGTTGATTAGAAACACTGTGCTGGTCTCACCAGTGGGTAGGTCACCCAGTCAGTAAAACCCAGAGTTCGGTCCAGTGGAAGCCAGAGCTCGTGTTTGGACACTTTACTGAACCAAACAGGAAATGATGTAAGTATGGCGGTAACTAGCTGTCCCGTTGGGATCGCCACCTTACCGTGGCGGGGCAGTTTGCGTGTCTCATTGACCTCTAGAGCTGTGTCGGCTGGAGTCCTGGTCTCCTGGTAGGGTCACCCATGCCGAGCAGGTCGAAAGGTAGGGCTCAGACTAAGAGTGGTCCCCTGGTCCTCCAGGTTGGGGGCTGGTGTTAGGAGGGGCATCCAGCCATAAAATCTTCGCTCCAACAAAGTCACGGATGTACGTAGTAATGGTTTAGCGAATGGGACTCCTGGAAATAAAACTACCATGCCCTGCCACTAGGGGCTCCAAACAACAACTCAGAGAAGACACACCAGTCTATGGATCCTGAACAAACATGTTTGGGATACGTTACCAAAAGAAATTTAAAAACAAATCTGTACCACCTGGTCAAGGAGGCCGGTCCTTGTTGGTGAGCGTTGTGGGAGTTTAGCTAGCAATGGGAAAACAACTTCTGTGGCGTCTCTTGTGTTTAGTGAAGGGAGTGGAGCTGTTGAGACTGGGTCGGTCGCACAGATGCATCGGATCGGTTCAACAACTTTACATGAAGTGTTTGTTGTTTCGAACACGGTCCGGTCCGACCAGCAGGCTTCAGGCGTTGCGTCATGGAGGTGTGTGTAAACCTCTGAATATGCATTAGTCACAGCTGACCTAATTACTGTGCACATCGTTTGGCGGCGCTCCCAGATGGAGGCGAGGCGAGCGGGCAGGTGCGATGGTGGGGAGCTGGTTTAATATGTCACTTACGTTGGGCCGCTCCCTGGAGGCCACTCGGAGGGCCGGGGCCTCGCTGAATGGCAGATTTGGGCCAATTAAGCTGGAACTGGAGCGCGTGCACATATATATATTTATATAGGTACACAGATTCACGCTCCGCCGTCGCCGGGGCTCGGCCTGACAGCACCCAGCGGATAAACCCGTCTTCCACGTCTCGCTTCCTTCCACACAAACACGAATCCATTCACATCCACTGCGGCGCTTTTTTTATTTTTTTATTTTTTTATTCCGTCCCTCCCATCGCACTCACACTGCAGCACTCCTGTCTCTCACATACAGTCGCACACATACATCTGCTGCAGTACAACTTTTGTCCTTCATGTGTTGGCTTTTCCTCCACTGGGGAGGCTGATTGATCCCTGCTCAGATCTTCCCCTCCAGCGGCTCTCTGCTCGGGAACACATTCACTTTCCTTTCCTGCTGCTTCCAGTGTCACACAAAAGCTGCCAAAGACTCGAGCGAGTCGTGTCAAGGTTATTCTCACCTTTTCTTTCCTCCTCTACGGCGCAGCAGACGGGCCGGCCGGGACTGTTTGTGTGTTTTATGTTGTTTTCGTCGCCTGCACCAGCAACCGCAACAGAAATTTCTCAATCCCGATTCAGGCTCGTTCAATTATTCATGGTGCTATTGCGGCGCTCTGGCTCAGCGAGAGGGGAGGAGGAGGAGGAGGAGGAGGAGGAGGA
>NW_007577901.1:699136-704307 GCF_000690725.1 Stegastes partitus
GGAGGAGGAGGAGGAGGAGGAGGAGAGGGGGGAGTTTTCTAAGAAAGGCAGCGTTACAGATGGAGGATGCATTTACGAGGCGGAGGCGTCGACTCGCCACCTCTCAACTTCTCCTTTGGTCCACTTGGTCCTTGGTTCTTCAGCCCCTCTGAAAGCCTTCGTCTCCATCATCTCGTTCCAACCTTGACTCTGCGTTTAGCCCAGAGGGAGGCGGCTTCACCCCGTTCACAGCTGCACCTCGCCGGCCTGCTCCTGGTGGGCGGCGGGGCTGAAGGATCACCTCAGACCTCCCTCCAGGTGCCCCGTTCCTCCTGCTGCCTCCTCCAATCCACGAGCTTCTTCCCTCCACGCCCTGTTTTTTTTTTTTATTCCTTCACTTGTAGGTTTTCTCGATGCAGCAGACGCCTCCCTCCCCAGAGAGGAAGGAGGCAGCGAGGGAGGAAAAAAAGAATATATAGAAAGAGCTGAGGCCGGCCTTCACAGAGAGAGAAATAAAGATGATGGAGGAGGAGGAAGTGAAGCAGGAAGCACAAAGCAGTTTGTCTTTAAAGTAAAACAGTTTTTATGAACAACTGGCAGCAAGCGGTCCAAATAAAGGCCGATGTGACGTTTAAAGTGTGAACATATCAGCAAATAACGACGTCGGAGCTGATTTAAATACAGAAAACCTGGAAAACAAGAAATGACTGTTTGTGGAAATACAGATTTTTGATGTGGATATTAATTATTATTAATTATTATTCATATTATTCTATAGTTTATATCAATCTCGTGTTTTTTTAAATGTACAATTTCAAATTAATGCTATTTTCTGTGATTTTATTTGATATTATTTGTCTGTTAAACAGTTAAAAGTTCAGTCTTCAATTTACATTTTTCCTTCAAATAAATTTAAACGTGAAATACCAAAAGGTTTTGGATTATAAAGTGTGAAATATTAATACTGGAGCTGATTTCAATACAGTGAAACTGGACTTTTATGGTCAAAAGTTGGAACAAATGAGTATTTATTAAAGCACAGGTTTTTAATTGAGTATAAAAAATAGTTGTTTACAGTTTTAACCTGTTTTCAGTTTGTCTTTACAGTGAATTAATCTTTTATTTTCTTTTATTTTCCTACTTATGATGTGTAATTTAACAAAACAGGGTTGAGCTTGTTGAGCTTTTAAACATCAGAACGTTAAAAAACTAATGTGACTGACTGAATATTCTCCGTCGTAAATACAACTAGGATTTTCATTTTCTGATCAGCTGCGGTACCAAAGACGAAACGTAAAAACACACTTATGTGATTTTTGATGAGGTTTCCATGGCAACGCTGTGTCGTAACTACGCGGCTTCGTTCTGTGTTTTTGTTTTTTTTTTCAGATTTACAGACAAAACATCAGCAGAAAAGCTGTTTGTCGCTTATAAACAACCTTCAGGAAACATTTAGGCTGAAGGGAGACGATTTAAATCTGCTCTGTAGCATCAGTTACCATGGCAACCTAGCAGGACGTAAACCTTTGTGACGCTGAAAACTCTGACTTCAGGCTCAACGTACCTGCTAACCCGCTGATCCAGAAGCCCTCTGGACTACAAAGGGACATTAGCGGGTTAGCGAGGTATGCTAATCTGGCTTTAGCCTGCTAGCACCACAGCAACACTAATAATGTATTTTTGGCTAAAAACAGGTGTTTTTTTTTACTTTTTGATGTTCTCGTCATTATCTGACACATAAATAGTTTTGCACGGAGTTCTTTTGACTTGATTCGAGGCTCAGATGAGTTCAAACCGGCGAGGAGGCGTCTGACCAGAACCAGAACCACCTCTAATGTGTGTTTGTGCAGAATCCCGACTTTAACGATTAAACAAAAGGTTTCAGAGCCGTGAAGCCAGAACGTTTGTGTTGGTCCTGCTTTTCATCACTTGTTTCGTCTTTAAACTTTGGAGAGGAGCTGCAGAGCGTCCGTATTTATCCGTTAGCTGTTTATTAGCAAACTATTAAAGCGGATGGAGTAACGAAGAAGACGCTCGTTATTAATTACCCGCCAAGCTGCAGACTCGGCTGCTTATTGGGAAAAACTCCGGCGCCGTTATTAATGTGCAGCGTTATCGGGTCGTTTTTAAAGCGGGAGCGCGTTCGTTCATGGCGTTGTGACATTTATCGCTGCTGTTAGCATTGTTCTCAGGAACGAGCTGTGAACAAAAGTAAGAAACGTTGGTGTTCATGAGCCGTTATTTACACTCAGAGCGGCTAAACGATGCAGAACAAACCAGTAGATGGACTTTTATTCAGCTTAAAGACAAAGTTTAGGAAGTTCAGCAGAAAAACAAGCCAGTAAGAGAACCTTAAAACCCCGAAAAGCTCTTATTTTGAAAATCTGTCGTCCTTTCTGTTGATTTTCTCTCCAAACTTTTCTAATTTTGAGCGTTTCAACTCTGAAAAAGTAAATTTTTTTTGGCTGCTGTCAAACGTCTGCGGCCTCCAGATGAAGTCGCCAGATGTTCCATCGAACACCGACAGCGCTCTTGGCCTTTCTCTCCTTTTTTTTTTTTGTCCTTCACCTCTTCAGTTTTTTAAAATAACAGCTTGAATACGACGTCTTGAAGTTTTTTCTCTGATCTGACTTTGAGAGCGACTCTGCTGATGCAACATTCACCTTCTAGACCTTAAATCTGTGAATGTTTTTGGGGTTTTAATGGAATAATTTGAAGCTCGTCACCAAAACAAATGAATCAAACTGAAATCAGAACATTAGAGCCTTAAACCTCCTGTTGTCTGACCTTTACAAGTGTTTTATTATTATTATTTGTTCTATTCTATTATTTTATTCAGTAGATGATAGAACATGTTGTAGATAAAACAGCAGTGTGTCGATAAACGAAGCCGTTCGGTGGCTTTTTAATGATTTATGTCATTTTTTCGTACATTTAAGTGACTGATTCTGTGTTTTATTCACATATTTCCTCTTTTGCACGGTGATTTATTCCAGATAACGATGAGACGGATTAAATATTCACATTCTTGCTGATAAAGCTCAAAGCTGCAGGAATCCTGTCGGTGTTTTTAGTTTTAAGATTTTCCAAAAACACATAAAGTCATTTTTTGTTTTTTTTTTTTTTTCAGTCTTTATTTCCATTAAAATTGGTTCTTTTGCCACAATTAGAGTCCAGATGAAGCGTTTCACGGTTAAATTTTAGATTTTTGGAGCAAATTTTAATTTGTACAGATGTTTCTTTGATAGATTTCAGAATAAAGACCAACAAAAAATTGACTTTTGTGCTTTTTTCTCTTTTACTGTTTATTTCCTTGTTTTTGTTCAATGACCATCTTGTTTTACAGCTAAACTTGGTTTAATTCTCCATTTGCAGCTCAAGGTGAATCCCAGGACACACGTTTTCACTTCAAGGTGAGATATGAGCTTTTATTTTGAAATTTTAACCTTTCCCCTTTTGTTTCCTGTGATGATAACGTT
Source organism: Stegastes partitus (assembly GCF_000690725.1). Classification (NCBI taxonomy): domain Eukaryota; kingdom Metazoa; phylum Chordata; class Actinopteri; family Pomacentridae; genus Stegastes; species Stegastes partitus. The sequence continues at coordinate 702,595 of NW_007577901.1, forward strand.
TCATTTCACATTTTTAGGGCCAACTTTTCAGTTTCATGTCTAATATTTCATTTTATTTTCCAAGTTTCTTGCTGTATTTATTTGTCGTTTTATATTTCAGATACAACATTTCATTTATTTTCCTGATTGTGGTTTGATGTCACCTCGGTGTGATTTACAGAACTACTCTGTACTGCTCTAGTTGGTTCTTATGTGTTGTATTGAGCTCACATTTTATTGCTTTTGCTTTTAAGTGCCGCATTTCTACTGTTGTGTCATTATTTTTATATCTGGAACGAGCGTTTCCTTTGGGATTAATGATGTTTTATCTTAGTTTATATAAAAGGCTTTAACAACATCTGTCATTTGTACTTTTGTTTCCTAACTGTCTGGTTTTATTGATAAAACTCGTTTAATTCTCAGTTTCCACTGCCCAGAACATCCATTAAACAGCCTCCAGGTGTGAGCTTTTATTTTGAAATGAGAACTTTCTGTCTCCTGTGATGAAAGCGTTTCTGACTCGCCAGCCCTGACTTCCACGGGGGAGTCCACCCGAGGCGACCTTTAAAACCAGATCACGACTCGGGGCGACTCCTCCGCCCTCGGCTCCGGGTTCCCTCGACTCCTCCTCCGACTTCCTGTTGTCGTGCGTCAGCGATACATATTTCATGGAGCATCCGGCGCCGGGTGAGTGGCGGCAGGTTGGGCCTCGGCGCATGAATAAACCAGAGCGTGGTGGGGTTCGGTACGCCGCGGGCGATGCGCTTCTCTCTTGAACTTAAACTTTAACAACAAGAAAAGAAAGCCGGGCAGAAATTTCAGAATTGCTTCATCAATTTCTGACAGACGCACTTACAAGCCAGAGATCAGCGAGTTCCCGGGAGGAGACCTGGAATCAGCCGGGAAACACCTGAGAGGACTCCAGAGCTGCAGGCCAGAGCGTCCATCTGCTGGATGCAGGGTTACGGCTCAGCAGGGCTCCACTTCAAACGCTCACTTCAAAAGGATCCCGCATCTCACAGAAAGCGCCCGAATGCTGGGGATTGTCCAGACTTGTTTGGGATGCAGACGGGCCGCCGAGGCGCTGAATCTCAAGCGAGTTTTTCATTTCTCATTCAGAAATTTGCTCGTGTGCTGCTAAACGACGGAGAGAGAAAACGCAGCCTCAGAGCCGATCGGTGCAACGTGAAGAGAAGTTCAGTCAAACAGTGAGTTCAGACTGTGATCAGAGAACAACGATGACGAGACGCCGTCCAGCTCAGAGGACACTGGACGAAGCCAACAGCTTCTGTTAAACTACAGACAACAAGTGAAATCACTGAGGAGTTAGCAGCCAGTTACAGCTGAGCTACAAGTCAACACAACTAGAGACATTTAGATCACCAGAGGATAAAGACGCATGTATCTGAAGGTCCAGTCACTGGTGAGTCCTGGACACCATGAAGACAAAAAAGACTTGAAGAAACTCTGTGAAGGTGTCATTAGAAAAAAACTTCAGGGGACAAGAAAGAAAATGTTGAAGTTACTGAACCTCCACTGAAGAAAAGTTCAATCCATCATTAGGAAAGAATATGACAAATCTGCTGAGAGCAGGTCGTCTTAAAACCTGAGTGACCGAGCAAGAAGGAGACGAGTGAAGGAGGCCACCAGGACTCCTATGACTCCTCTGAAGGAGTTAAAAGCTTCAGCAGCTGAGATCAGCAGCGATGTCTGTTCTTCACCATCAAAGCTTTA
>NW_007577901.1:711492-713682 GCF_000690725.1 Stegastes partitus
GTGAGGATGAAGGTGTAGAGATGATGGATGGACGTCTTTAAATAAGAAGCAGGACGTCTTCTCTTCAGCTCCAGGCCTGTTTATGCTGCAGGTGAGGCGGTGGCCTGAATAACGTGCATCGTCAGCATTTTATATACATTACACACTGAATCATAGAAGAACAAACTAACTCGGCCTCCTTCAGTTTGTTTCTGCTTCTTTTAGAACAACATCATAAAAAAAATCAACTTTCTGTGACAGTCGGTTTCATCTTCATCCTCTGAGCTGGAGTTTTGTGAATTTAAAACACACAGAACCTGGTTGAATTTAACCCTCTGAGCTCTGAGCAGTTTCTGGACATTTTTATTTACAACATAAAGTCCTGCAGCTTTATGGACTCAAACCAACCAGGACTAGAACCAACAGAACTCAGTCGGGTCTAATGTGCTTCACTGGAACGTTGTGACGCCGTAAATCGTAGAAAAAAAAAATCAAAACTGTTAATTTATTTTACCAAAAATTGAAATAATCAGCATCAAACTGCATTTTTCCCCACAACTGTTACCAACACTGAAACATAAGCGCTGACTCTACGTACTGGAGATGTTTTATGACTTTAATTAATTTTTTAGCTGAAAAGTTTTAGTGAAAAGTCTTTCCCTGTGCAGCCGTGAGTCACAGCGAAGCCACTGATGGCTGCTTGATTTTACCGAAGAACTCAGAATTTGTTCATTTTTACAGAATCTGATTCAAACAAACACTTTATTTCTGATGATTTTTTAAACAAGACATGTAGGATAATGTGATTTTAGGTTAGATTTGGGTGAACCTTCCAGATGGAACCGTTTTGATTCTGATAAACGGTGATTTTTTAAAGTTATGAAGCCTTTTTTGGGGGTAACGGTGCAATTTTTTTAATCCATAAATTTGTAAATGTGGTTGAAAAGCACTTTCACCTGTCCTGATGTTTAAAATAATAACTAACCGGCTGATAAACTGGAGGCTTTAGAGGTTTATCTGTTCAGTTTATGTTCTATTATGCTGCTAAAGCCTCGTTGTTCCTACGACAGACTCTTGACCCCGATGGAGACGAAGGTAAAACTCTCAGCTGAACAAAATCCACCTCAAGGTTGAGTTTCAGGCGGGAGTCGATGACGTTTGTTCATCGAGCTGAGAGCCAATAAAACACAGAACAGGAAACTGCTGGAACATCTCCATCCATCTCCTCAGTATCTGCTAGCGTTGCCTTTAAACTCNTTATTATTATTTATTTAGATTAATCCTTTTTTTGTTGATTTTAAGGTGACATCAGATCATCCTTCATCAGCCCCACAGCGGGTCGATATAAACATCCATCAGTTACTGGTTCTGACCCGTAATTAGCTGTAATTAGCTGTAACTAATTAAACCTGAAGCCCAGAACAGCGACGTCCCTCCTCCGGACCCTGAACCAGGCCCGTCTCCGGCTGGCCTTTGGTCCAGAGCTGCTCCACGTCCTTCTTGGTTTTATTTGTCTACGATGACGACGCGACCCAAATTACCCGGCGCCGCTTTGTCACCTGGGTGTTAACAAGAGCAATGGCTGCGGTTCTGAAGCATTATTCCTGTCTGGGCTCTGCCACGGGGGACAGCTTATGAATTAATGAGATGTCAGCAGAGATGTCACGTCTTTATCCGCTCCATCTCCCCGAAAGGAAAATAAAACAACCAGAGGACTGATGGAGGCAGCGTGGACCCGGTGGCCTGGGCCTCCCGGGCCTCGGCTCTCTAGAAATGCTCGGTTCTGTTGTGACAGATGTGTGCATGAGGGATTAAAGGAAGTGGACCAGCTGAACTTTGTCATCGTGGCTCGTCAGTGGTTCAGGTCTGGATCAGAAACCAGTCAGTCGGTCTGGAGACGGTTCTGATGATCCACAATTAATTCTTCTGGTTTGTTTCTCCCACAAAACACGTTAGAAACTATCTGCTCACAAGTTTTACTGTTCATGAAATTATTCAAACCAACAATGTGCAAAACATCCTGGAATTAAAAAAGTTTTCACGATAATTTAATAACTAATAAATAATAACTTGTTGTTATTTTGCAGATTTTCCTGTTTTGTTAAAAAATATTAATTTACATGTTGACTGAAAAAAGTGTAAAAGCAGCAAAAATCTGAATTTTCCTAAATAATTAAAATCCTTAATTTACAACATTTACTGTAAAATTAC
>NW_007577901.1:717237-724741 GCF_000690725.1 Stegastes partitus
TTTGAGGTGAGCCTCCAGGTAAGTCCTAACCAATCAGAAGCTTCCAAAGCCATGACATCATCAGTTTGAAGACATAGTAATCTTTACTGATAAGTCCTGACTGACCTGAAACAGGAAAAGTTTCCTCTGATTTAATGTCAGATGGTGAGAAATAAAAGGTCTTTTATACGGTGGATGTGACCTCCTGGTTTCTACATCACGTTAGAAGAAGCAGCAGGTCCACGACTCTCCTGTCTGAGCTCTAGAGAAGGAACATTTCTCATATTTTGTGGGTCTGTCGTGTTCAAAACCAACAAAAACAGTAGATTTTGCTGATTTGGCTCCTTTAAAACATGTAAACACATTCACGTAGACCCCGAAAATAAAACTACGAGCCTGAAAATGAGCAGAATGTGGAGTCTGTAGGTCAATTCTGAGCAATCTGAAGCTTTAAATGTCTGTTTTAGGCCACGAATGTGGTCGAATTATCAATTTGTGTGTGAAAACTCCTCAAGAGAGTTGAAGGATAACATGATTATCAGCACAGGACACGACGAGCAGCTGCAGGAAATGCTTTAAAATACAAGTCGCAGGTTAATTTAATTTTGGGATCAGTACCTCCAAGTCCGAGGCCATGGTCCTCTGCCGGAAACCCTCTGGGTGGGTTGGGGGGAGGGGGGGGATCAGGATCTTGTTCACAAGTGAAAATGGAGCGTGAGGTGGACAGGCGGCTCGGTGCGGCGTCAGCAGTAATGCAGGCGCTGTACCGGACCATCATGGTGATCTACCAGCTACCAGTCCATCTACGTCCCAACCCTCACCTATGGTCACGAGCTTTGGGTCGTGACCGAATGAAACAAGATCGTGGATACAAGCAGCTGAAATGAGTTTCCTCCACAGAGTGTCTGGACTCAGCCTTAGAGATAGGGTGAGGAGCTCGGACATCCGGAGGGATCTCGGAGTAGAGCTGCTGGTCCTTCATGTCGAAAGGAGCCAGCTGAGGTGGTTTGGACATCTGGTTCGGATGCCTCCAGAGAGGCTTCCTCTGGAGGTCTTCCAAACACGTCCACCTGGGAGGAGACCCCGGGGCAGACCCAGGACCCACTGGAGGGATTATATCTCTGGGCTGGCCTGGGAACGCCTCAGGATCCCCCAGGAAGAGCTGGAGAGCGTCGCTGGGGGGAGGGAGGTCTGGGATGACCTGCTCCACCTGCTGCCCCCGTGACCCGACCCCGGATAAGCGGAAGATAATGGATGGATGGAGGTTAGTTTAGATTCGGGGGCGACATGACGAAGCCCTTTCTGCCGCTCCCCTCAGCAACAGGTGGACTACCGAACCCAGAACCCTTCACGTGCACACAAAGCCACGGATGCAGCGTCAAGTATCACAATTTTATTACAAAAATTAAATTCTTCATCTCTCAGTTTTTGCCATGCTTGGAGCATATAACAATACAGTAAAAAACCCGGACCCAGAGAAGATAGTAAAGCAGGTTTCAACAACGCCTCCACAGCACTCCGTCATTCATGCTGTTACTATACAGACACCGGAACATTCCTAATACAGAGCAGTACAAACACCTGCCAAGAACACGTCATGTCAGAGGAAAACGGACCGCGATCAAAGTACATTTAACCAGAGGAACGAAAAACAACTAAAAGTTCAAACAAATCATAAAGGAACACTGAACCAGCAACTGAAGACAGACTGAGATGTGCTGCTGAACACTCGTACCAGCCCAAGGCACCCAGGCTTTCGTAGCAATGTTGGCAAAGTTAACGACATTCGTTTACGGAAAAAACACTTGAAAGCGAAACGATGAGTCGACTGGCGCGGTTGGCTTTTGCGGCGCGCCCTCCCTCCTCCTCCCGGCGTTTTGTTTTTTTTTGTTTTTTTTTTTGTTTCCTCGTCCTCGTGGGTCACAGTGCAAAAGATCCGGAGGGAAGGTGGGGCGGTGGGGTGGGAGCTGCTGTACCGCGTCGGACATCACTTCACGGCGCCAAACACTGACAAGAATTGGACGGACAGCGTAAATCTCCACGGGGACGGTGGGCGGGTCGGTGGTGTAATTCCTCACTTGGATGCGTCCAAACGTAAGGCGGTTCGCCAGCTGCCAAGTCCGAGACGGGAAAGCCAGAAACCAACAAACAAAATCAAAAAGAAGAACTCAGGTGTGCTCTGGATTCATGAATGGATGCGTTCTCGCAGATTGTTTCCAAGATGAGTTTTTTTTTTTTTTAGTTTTTTTTGTCTATTTTGGACAAAAAGTGTTTTTTTTTGTTTGCACATGAATACCTAATAGAAATCCCAGATCTGTAAGCTTACCAATAAAGTCTCTAACGAAATGAAGACGAGAAACGACGAAAAAAGCTCAGAAATACGGTGGAGTCGGAGGGAGGGGGAAACGGGCGCCCCGGAGGCTCAGTTGAGCGAACGGCACGGCTCGAAGGTCCATTTGGTGGCGCCGCCGAATATCTCGATGCTGCTCTCTGTCCAGGAGAAGACGTTGCCGGCCGGCGCTTTGCTGTTGCAGGTGGCCAGGTTGTAGATCTCAGCGATGGACAGCTTCCGGTTCCAGATGTTGAGGTTGGCCAGCTCGCCGACGAAGGCCTGCGTGGCGTCGAAGCCGCCGCCCAGCGTGTCCTGAGGAGAGAAGACGGGAAGCGGCTCGTTAGCCAATCAAAGGCAAACAGGAAGCAGCTCATTAGCCAATCACAAGGAAACAGGAAGCAGCTCATTAGCCAATCACAAGGAAACAGGAAGCAGCTCATTAGCCAATCACAGGCAAACAGGAAGTGTATGCGTTGTCATGTGGAAAACCCCTAAAGCTGTCGATGCCATGCAGTCAGATTTAGTTCTCAGTGACAGAAATGAAGATTTAGCTCAACTACACTGTAAAAAACATTCTGGTAAAAATTCCTGGAGCCAGACTGTGAAAATAACAGAAATAACAGCAAATATATGGGAAATAATCAGATTTTTACAGATTTTACAGTCAACTGTTGTGAAAGAATGACTTAAGTTTGTATTTTTAAAAAATACTTTAAAATAATAGTTGAAACAATTTAATATTTTTCAGTTTTTTTCATTAAATATCAGCAAATATCTGTAAAATAATTAGTTTTTGTTTGTAGAGTTTTTAAAAAATCCTGTAATTTTACAGTTAAAAAACAGATCTACGATTTGTTTAAAAAAAAGTATATATAAAATTAATAGTTTTTCTTTCAAATCACAGCAAATATCTGTGAAGTAATGATAACTGTAGTCGAGTAAAACATAAAAAACTGTAATTTTACAGTCAAACATTGTGAAAGAATCGCTTAAATTTGTTAAAATAATTTTAAAATTTTAAATGTAAAATAGCAGTTAAAATAATGTGCTATCTCTCAGTTCTTACGATATTTAGCATTTTTCCTTTAAATAAAAGCAAATATCTGAGAAATAATGAGATTTTTTATAGTAGAGTAAAAAAACAAATGCTGTAATTTTTCTGTCAAATGCTGTGAAAAAATATCGAGTATTTGTAAAAAATTATTTTTTTAATAAGACTATTTTTCAGTTCTTGACGTATGTATAATTTTTCGTTCTAATAACAGCAAATATCTGTAAAATAATATTTTTTAGTTGAGCAAAACATGTTTTAATATAAATTTACAGTCAAATGTGAAAGAATTACTTAAATTTGTAAAAAAGAAAAAAAAGAAAATAATTTACAATTTTTCAGTTCTTGACATATTTATTTTTCTGTCAAATAACAGCAAATATCTGTAAAGAAATGATTTATAATAATCGTGTAATTTTGAATCAATCATAGTAAAGAAATTATTATTTGTAAAAAATACAGATTTGTTTTGATTGTTTGTTGTTTTTGTTTTTTACAGTCAACATGTAAATTTATAAATTTTGTGTTTTTTTCCGGTAGTTATTTATAGTAAATTATCAAAACAGGAAAAATCTGTAAAATAACAGTAAATTTTTGTTTTTAATTTTAGTGTAAAACTTTTTTAAAAGTTGATTTTTACAGTGTAGTTAGAGCTGACTTCTGTTCTGTATTTAAAACAAAACAAACATTTATGGTTATTTTTTCCAACAACTAGTAAACTAACTGAGAAAAACAATTAATTTACTGGTTAAAGAAAATCGCCCAAAACTTTGAATAATGACGTCAGAAACTATTTTTTAAAGTAGTAATTTGTTCCTTTATGACCTTTGACCCTAAAGTTAGACTATTATCATTATTTAATGAACTTAAATCTGCAAAAACATTCTTATTTTATAGACATTTGCATTAATTTGAATCAGAAATAATGTTTATAAAATCATTTTTTAGAGATTTTCTTAAATGATATCGAGTGAAATTAAACAAACTGGTGCCTGTAAGTTAAATAAATCAAATAAAACTGTAAATAATGTCCACATCAGACATCCACATTATTGCTAATTAACAGTAATTAGTTCTTTTACAGCTTGTGACTGTAGATTTATGCTGTTTTTCTGTGTTTAAAGCTCTTTAAAGCAGATATTTGCCTCCGTTTTCACTGTTTTTGACCATCTGATGCATGTTTTTATCACCTCAGAATTCCTAATGAGGTATTTTTTTACAGCCTAGATGACGTCGTTAACAGTTTGACTCTAAACTGGGAAGTTTTCACGTCACATTAAGGATGTTTGCCTTCTGCTAAACAAGTTTAAATTCTGTTTGTCTTTGGGCCAAACCGAAGCCTGTGAACCTCTGATCGGCCTCGTTAGAGTCTCCAGGCTCTCATCTCATTAACATCCCTCCTTTAATCTCCGTCCAAGCATCACGCCGCCGTTTCTCGGTGGATTATTTCCAAATAAAAACCGTGTTGTCTAAGCTGCAGACTGAATAGAGGCTCCACCTGCTCTTGTCCGAGGACCAGGACGCCCTCCGGCTTGATGGGGTGGTACGGCGCCAGGTTCTCCCCGCTGCCTCGCATCACCCCGTCCTGGAAGGCCTCCCACATCCCGTCGCGGGTCGTCCACGTGATGCACAGGTGATGCCACTTGCCGTCGTTGATGAGGAAGGGCAGCTTGGCCACCTGCAGCGGATCAGAACAACAACAACAGCTCATGACTTCACCTGTTTTCTGTCTGTTGTGACTCGAGCGGCTGAGAGACTGGAGGCGACCCGCACCTTGTCGTTGATGAGGATCTCCATGGGGTTGTTGCCCCACTCGATCAGCACCAGCTCGTTGCTCTGGCCCGGCACGGCGTAGGAGAAGGGTGTCCCGACCCCCGGCGAGGCGTTGGACTTGATCCACAGGCACACGCTGAAGGAGTACATCTCAGGGAGGCTGCGCTTGGCTTTGGCGTACATGTAGTTGGTCCTCAGGGGGAAGGTGAGCTGGAACTTGTCCGTGGGCCTCGTGTCTTTGCCTGTTGAGGGGGGCAGAGGTCAGGTTAAGGGGCAGCAGGGGGCTTTTACTGCTACTGTAAAAGTAACTGATTACAATTAGTTTGACATGCAGACAGAGAGGAGTGGTTTTCTAACAGCTAAAGACTCTGATGATGAGTTCAACTCGCTCCATCTGCTTCACAACAACAGGTCACGTGACACCAGCCCCGAACAGGGCCGCCAAACTTTCTCTACGCTCGACCTTTACGCAGCAAAAACACCGAATCCCTGCAGCGTCTGGGCTCACACACACACACACACACACACACACACACACACACACACGTCTGAGAGGCAGGTTCGGTCCTAAAACACATCAAACTGAGCTGAACAAAAGTCCTGAGATATGCAGAGCAATGCAGCTGCCCTCTCCTCCCTCACAGCGCGATGCGCAAAGACGCGGTTGCGCAATTTGGGGTTCGGAACCGAACGCTGCTGCTCATCCTTTTAAGTCCGCGCGCGCACTCCGGAGCCCGAACCACGCACCTTTCTCCAGGTCCGTGATCCGGTGGTGCAGCGAGGTGAGCGTGGACTCCACTCGGTTCCGCTGCTCGGTGTCGTTCCGGGAGCCCGGCTTGCTCTCCTCCAGCGTGTTGACGCGCGACAGCACCTGCTTCTCCATGTCGTCGATCTTGTTCTGCAGCAGGTCCTTGAGGCTGTTGGCTTGCGCGGTGCTGTTGCCTCTGCTGTACTGCTGCAGGAGGAGACACACACTCGGTTAGAGACTTCCTGTCATCACTACACGGTTCTACGCTCTCATCCTACCGCCTGCTTCTGTTCTGTTTGGGTTTTACGCTCTGCGGCACATAAACGGACACAAGCAGCACTTTTACGCGCCGCGTCTCTCCGGCTCTGAGCAGGAAAGACACACAAGTGGCTCCGAGCAGAACCGGTACAGAGACCCCTCACTGATCCGTCTAATCTAATGAACCGGGCCGAACATTTTAATTAACTTGTGAGCCGCTCGGCGCCGCGCTCCTCCGCGTGCCTACCTCCAGGTTCTCCAGTCTCTGTTTGAGCGTCTGTAAAGTCTGTCCCAGCTGCGCCAGAGTGTCCGTGGTGCCCCGAGATACATCCCCCATCGTGTTCTTGGCCCCCGGCCGCCTCCCGCCGGGTCCCGCCGCCGGGAGGCTCTGGCTCTCGCAGCGGCTCAACTTGGACGTTAGTTCCCTGATTGTCTCCTTCTGGTTGACGATGGTCTCCTTCTGCTGCAGCACCGTCTCCCGCAGCTGGATGATGGTGGTCTTCAGGTCCTCCGCCGGCCCGCTGTTCTGCATGGTGGCCGTGCACAGGTCCATATCCTTGGGCACCGACGTGCAAATGAACTGCGTCTGTCCGAAGTCTTGCGCGGAGCTGCGCGCGGCCGCCGCCAGGCAAGAAAGTAGAAAAAGTTTCCACGAGAATCCCTCCATGGTTCCGGTCCGCGGTTCGGCTGAGAGCGACGGAGAGAGTCTGGGAGGTTCGGGCACCTCGGAGCTGAAGCTGAAGCTGTGAGGCTGCTGCCGCCGAGCGCACTTTATATAGCGCACAAAGCGCAGCGCAGATCCGCCGCAGCACCGAGGGGAGGCGCGCGGGCCGGCCCCTTATTTAAGGTCGTACCGGAGAGAACCGGACCGGACGAGTCCATCATCATCACCGAGTCCGATCAGTACCTGATCACAAATCAGTTTATACTCGATTCTGAACACGAAGAACAGAACATAAGAGGTTCTGGTTCCGCTCACTGCTGGTTTAACGTTAGAGTCACAGAATCATGTTTTACTCGGTACCGGTACCGACCAACACGTCCCTGAGATGGGTTCTGTTTTAACCTTCAGCTGGTTTCATCTCCTGCATTAAATATAGTTTAACCTGATTTTCTGCCTCTAAAGGTTCGTCCGGAACGTCGCAGAAACGTTTATAGAGAAACAAAGAACTGATCCCCATGTTCATAATAAAATAAAATATCTACACTGTAAAAAATAAAAACACTTTTCACTGTAGTTTTAAAATCAGTTATTTTACTGAATTTTATTGTTTTAATAAATCACAGATAATAACTTATAAAATCACAACAAAACACATTAAACATAAAAACAAACAAAAACTGTAAAAAAAAAAAAAAAAAA
>NW_007577901.1:727076-731631 GCF_000690725.1 Stegastes partitus
TCTCGGCTGGTTTCTGTAGAGTTTCTTTGTTTTTTGGATTTTACTAGTTCTTAGTAAAAACGTTCAAAAATGAGGTCAAAACACTTTTTATTGAGTTTATTTTACTATATTTTTACAGTGTAAGCCCACTTCTAGTTCATTCCTATGAGTAGAACACGGTGGTGTGTGAACTTCAGGTTCTGTTCAGCTTCTCTCAGAACCACCTGTTCTTCTCTAAGTCTCGGTTCTGCTGCTGCGTCTCCAGCAGCCTCTGGGCTCGTCTCAGGGTGACGGAGCTGCAGCTGGAGGTTTGATGAACATTGACCCTCAGTCGCCTTTAATTTGTTTAATTATCGAGCGGCTGCGCTGTAATCAGCGAGGTGCCGCTCTGAGGCCGAGCAGCGGTGAAGACCTGAGCTGATGGCTGATGGCAGCAGCTGATGGGTCGGTGGGTTCTGCTGATGTCAGCACAATCAGGAGCAGAACGGGTCCTCAGAACCAGCAGGACCAACAAGTGAAGGTTCAGAGGCTCTGAGGTTAATATTGATGTTAATGTGGGGATCAGACTTTGTGGTAAATTACAGTAAAATCGTTGCTCACAGTTTGTTCATGTTTACAGGAAACTACAGTTAAAGATGATCAGAGTGGAAACAAACAAAGACAGGAAGTCAGAACCACATGTTCTGCTGTAGAGGACACTGTAAAAACAAAAAGAGACAGAAAACTAAATTTTAAAAAATCCTGTTAAAACAAGGACTAAAGAAAATCTGTAGTGAGTCTCAGAGTTGGTTATTTCCAAGAAAAAAGGATAAAATATCATAATGTAAAAAACAAAAGGTAAAATAAATAAATAATGTCAGCTATCTGTACAATAATGTTTTTGTAGATTTAAATTCAGCAAAACTGTCATTTAGAAGTTATAATTTGTAAAAATACAAATTCTTGATGTGGATTTAATAAACATGTTTGTTTTTTAACAGTCAACATGTAAATTAATGACGTGTTTCCAGTGATTTTACTAAATATGATCTGTGATTTAACAAAACAGGGAAAATCTGTTTAATAAGACAAAAAAACAAACAACAACTCTTTAATATACATGTTTCCCATCAAATAACAGAAAATATCTGGAAAATAAGATTTTATTTATTTTTTGAATTTTTGCAGGTTCAAATACAGTAAAAAAAAAAAAAAGTTCCACAGTTAAACATTGTTTTAAAAAAAATAACAAAGTTCAGTAATTAGTACAGATAGTATCTGTAATTTAACAAAACAGAAAAAAACTGTAAAAAAAAAAAAAATTGTAAGCTCAGTACTTTTAATTTTTCTATTAAATTACAGCACTTAAAAAAAATAAATATCACTTTTTTTCTGATTTAAATGCAGTAAAAAATATATNTGGGCTCACACACACACACACACACACACACACACACACACACACACACACACGTCTGAGAGGCAGGTTCGGTCCTAAAACACATCAAACTGAGCTGAACAAAAGTCCTGAGATATGCAGAGCAATGCAGCTGCCCTCTCCTCCCTCACAGCGCGATGCGCAAAGACGCGGTTGCGCAATTTGGGGTTCGGAACCGAACGCTGCTGCTCATCCTTTTAAGTCCGCGCGCGCTCCGGAGCCCGAACCACGCACCTTTCTCCAGGTCCGTGATCCGGTGGTGCAGCGAGGTGAGCGTGGACTCCACTCGGTTCCGCTGCTCGGTGTCGTTCCGGGAGCCCGGCTTGCTCTCCTCCAGCGTGTTGACGCGCGACAGCACCTGCTTCTCCATGTCGTCGATCTTGTTCTGCAGCAGGTCCTTGAGGCTGTTGGCTTGCGCGGTGCTGTTGCCTCTGCTGTACTGCTGCAGGAGGAGACACACACTCGGTTAGAGACTTCCTGTCATCACTACACGGTTCTACGCTCTCATCCTACCGCCTGCTTCTGTTCTGTTTGGGTTTTACGCTCTGCGGCACATAAACGGACACAAGCAGCACTTTTACGCGCCGCGTCTCTCCGGCTCTGAGCAGGAAAGACACACAAGTGGCTCCGAGCAGAACCGGTACAGAGACCCCTCACTGATCCGTCTAATCTAATGAACCGGGCCGAACATTTTAATTAACTTGTGAGCCGCTCGGCGCCGCGCTCCTCCGCGTGCCTACCTCCAGGTTCTCCAGTCTCTGTTTGAGCGTCTGTAAAGTCTGTCCCAGCTGCGCCAGAGTGTCCGTGGTGCCCCGAGATACATCCCCCATCGTGTTCTTGGCCCCCGGCCGCCTCCCGCCGGGTCCCGCCGCCGGGAGGCTCTGGCTCTCGCAGCGGCTCAACTTGGACGTTAGTTCCCTGATTGTCTCCTTCTGGTTGACGATGGTCTCCTTCTGCTGCAGCACCGTCTCCCGCAGCTGGATGATGGTGGTCTTCAGGTCCTCCGCCGGCCCGCTGTTCTGCATGGTGGCCGTGCACAGGTCCATATCCTTGGGCACCGACGTGCAAATGAACTGCGTCTGTCCGAAGTCTTGCGCGGAGCTGCGCGCGGCCGCCGCCAGGCAAGAAAGTAGAAAAAGTTTCCACGAGAATCCCTCCATGGTTCCGGTCCGCGGTTCGGCTGAGAGCGACGGAGAGAGTCTGGGAGGTTCGGGCACCTCGGAGCTGAAGCTGAAGCTGTGAGGCTGCTGCCGCCGAGCGCACTTTATATAGCGCACAAAGCGCAGCGCAGATCCGCCGCAGCACCGAGGGGAGGCGCGCGGGCCGGCCCCTTATTTAAGGTCGTACCGGAGAGAACCGGACCGGACGAGTCCATCATCATCACCGAGTCCGATCAGTACCTGATCACAAATCAGTTTATACTCGATTCTGAACACGAAGAACAGAACATAAGAGGTTCTGGTTCCGCTCACTGCTGGTTTAACGTTAGAGTCACAGAATCATGTTTTACTCGGTACCGGTACCGACCAACACGTCCCTGAGATGGGTTCTGTTTTAACCTTCAGCTGGTTTCATCTCCTGCATTAAATATAGTTTAACCTGATTTTCTGCCTCTAAAGGTTCGTCCGGAACGTCGCAGAAACGTTTATAGAGAAACAAAGAACTGATCCCCATGTTCATAATAAAATAAAATATCTACACTGTAAAAAATAAAAACACTTTTCACTGTAGTTTTAAAATCAGTTATTTTACTGAATTTTATTGTTTTAATAAATCACAGATAATAACTTATAAAATCACAACAAAACACATTAAACATAAAAACAAACAAAAACTGTAAAAAAAAAAAAAAAAAAAGAAAAAAAAAAGAAGAAGTCTTCTTCAAAAAAAACTGTTTAAATGTTTAATGAGACTATTTTTTATTATATTTAAATCAACACACTTTACAGGTAGTTGATGTTATTTGAAAGAAGATTTCTGGATATTAAGGATTTTTAAAATGGTGAACATTTGTTTGAGTTTTCTGGGGGGAAGATTTGTTTAATTAATGATTTAGTAAAAGTATTAATTTACATGTTCACTATGAAAGCAAAAGAAAGAAAACTTTTACGTCTTGTCCACAAGAAAAATCCAAATTTTTCCAAACAGTAATTATATCATTTAGAACATGTGGCCATGAAGTCACTGTTTTATCGTATTTATTGATTTAACTCTGATAAAAATTAAAATTAAAACATATATTTGCTGATTCTGCAGTTTTTTAAAAAATGGTAAAGTGTATTTTTTTACAGTGCAGGGTCAAATAACTTTTCCTTTTCCTTGAAGCTGATCAAACTTTAAAATAAAATTTATAAAATGTAGTTTTTAGATGAAATATGGAGAAAAACGTAAAATAGTTCCTCTGAAATGACACAAAGTTGAAGCTGAAGGCACAGAATGGAGTCAAAGGGAAACAATGAGGTTCATGTTAAAGTAAATCTTTATTTTTATTTATTTTTCATCCCGTCAGGACGTCTCTGCTGCTGCGGTCCAAACTCTCCTCCTGGAGCTGCGTGTGGCCGAACCGTCGGTCCACCTTAAACCGGAGCGGCTCCCCATCCTTCACCGGAGTCTGTCCCACGGTCGGAGCCCCCCACTCCGCCTCGCTCCTCCTCCCCCTCCCTCCCTCCCTCCCTCACTCTCCGGCACCGCCAAACCGCCAAACCGCGAAACGGCACCTCCTCGCACCCAGAGCTGCGGTGGTTCCGCGTCCTTCTGCTCCTTGTGGGGCAGAACCCAGAGCTGCTGTCAGACCTCCCCGTTACCGGAGCGGAGGCGCTCAGAGGAAAGTCAAACGTTTCCAGATGATGGAACAGACTCTTACGTAACTTCTCGCCCTGCGGCTCCGCCGTGAACAAAAGAGACGCGCGGAGGGAGGAGCGGCTCCGGTTGGCACCGACCAGGACGGAGAGCGGATCGGCGGCCCGGTGCGTAAAGACATGAGGAGAACCCTGTGATGGACACGGTCCTGGAGGCGGCGGTTCCCCTCAAACACACTGTAAAAAAACAAAACTACAAACACGTTCAGATTCACTGATTTACAGATAAAACCTTCTGATGGACTCATTTCTGCATCAGCTGGTTTAAAACCTGCTCATTAAACTCATTAAACTCATTAAA
>NW_007577901.1:733611-737648 GCF_000690725.1 Stegastes partitus
CAGCTCAAACAGCTCAAACAGCTCAAACAGCTCCGTCAGCAGAGTGGGAGGCAGCAAGGCTTCATTATATACATGTAGAATTATAAAACAATGACTAATCATTGAACCTAATGTAAAAAACACAAACCAGATAAACCAGTGGTAACATTCTTCCCCTCAGTGGAGTCATGAACTGGTTTTAAACCCTCAGATTGACCGTTTTTAACCTTCTTTAGTCTCTGCTTGTGTTCTCTGGTGGCTCCTCGCTGGGGGTCGGTCCACTCTGACTCTGGAGGTTCTGGTTCCGGCTCTGATCTCACCTCGTCTATCTGCTCAGCGTTCATCACTGTTCCTACGCGTGGAGCTGCCGTATGCTCGGCCACGTTCCCTCCATGTGCTGCTGGACGTCAATCAGAGCTGCAGCAGGTTTGCAGCCATATTGTGGACTTTATTTCTGGAAGCTGGTTCTGTTTGTGGAGGACCGGGTCCTGCTGCTGCTCTTTAAGGCTCTGACACAGTTCTCGCCTGCAGCCGAGGTCGGATGCAGAAATGCATCAGGGCCCGAGCCGGACTCCAGGGAAGGAGAAAAAAGAGAAGCAGGGCTGAGATCCATAATGATCAGTCTCTCAGGCTCACTGAATAATGCAGGGCTTTATAATAGAACCCACTCTCTAATGGCAGAGACGGATCAGAACCATTTCACACGCTGGCAGCAAAGCGCCGTTCTTATTTATCCAGCAGCTGCAGCAGCTGACGGATGCTGGAGGAGATGGAGGAGGTGCAGGAGGTGGAGGAGGTGGTGATAGAGGAGGAGGTGGAGGAGGTGGAGGAGGTGATGATGGTGGGACTGTACACCAACAGAGCAGGACAGACGCTCGGTGGTTCTGTTCAGACCAGATCTCATGTTTTTACATCGAGTGGATCTGAAGCAGCTTCATGAGCAGAAACTTTTCTCAGTAACGTTTCTGATCGGGTCACATATTTATTATCTTCTCCTGTTCATCAGATATTTACACATTTAAGTCTGTTTAATGTGAAGTTTATCACTTTATTTTCATCATTGCTTGTTTTATTTTATTCTATTTTATTTTTTTAAATAAATGCTCGTCTTCTATTTCTATCTATGAGTACTTTAATAGTAGATTTTTTTTCTATTTATCTAGCCTATTTTATTATATTTTATTTTATTTATTTATGTGTCTAGTTTGTTTTATTTTATTTATTTATCTGGCTTGTTTTATCTTATTTTATTTCATTTCATTTTAATTCATTAATTTTTTATTTTGCATTTTTTAAATGTATCTACTCTATTTTATCTTATTTCATTCTATTTATGTATTTAGTTTGTTTTATTACATTTTATTTATTTAGCTAGCTTACTTTGTTTTATTTTATTTCATTTTAATTAATTAATTTTATTTTATTTATTCATCTTGCTTTTTAAAAAAAATCTTATTTAATTTAATGTATTTATTTATCTAGCCTATTTTATATTATTTTATTTATCTCACTCATTTTTATCTTTTTTTTTATTTTTTAAATCGAGCACGTTATCTTATTTCATTTTGTTTTATTCATTTCATTGTATTTATCTTATTTATTTATGTAGCTCATTTTATGTCATTTCATTTTATTTGTTTATCCAGGCTATTTTATATTGTTTTACTTTATTTCAGTTTATTTCATTTTATATTCTTGTATCTAGCCTCTATAATCTTATTTTACATCCTCAACACAAAGTCCAACTCGTTCCTGGTTGATGGTGTCTGACTCCTCCAGAACCGCCTCTCGTCTCCGACCCAGTTTGTGGTGCTCATGGGTTCTGGTTTGTGGACCTCAGGGTCTCTGTAGGCTTCATCAGAGCAACCTTCACCGGAGGATGTGAGTCAGCACCTCTGAGTCCGACCGGTGGATCGCTCCCTCCGGGTCGGAGCTGCTTCCCTGAGCGAAGGAGTTCAAGTGTCTCCGGATCTTGTTCAGGAGCTGGACGGGTGGCAGCTGGTCGTTGTACCGGACCGTTGTGGTGAAGACTGATCTTGGTTTATCGGTCGATCTACGTTCCAACACTCATCTACAGTCATGAGCTCTGGGTAGCGACCAGAAGGACGGGATCACGGGTGCAAGCTGCTGAAATGGGTTTCAGACATCCGGAGGGAGCTCGGAGTCGAGTTGTTGCTCCTTTGGGTCGACGGTTCAGACGTCTGAGTCGGATGGAGACTTCCTTTGTAGGTTTTCTGAGCGTGTCCGACTGGAGGAGACCAGGATGATCATCTGGCCTGGGACCGCCTCGGGTCAGCAAGGAGGATGTGGAAAGCGTTGACCTGCTGCCTCCACGACCCGAACCCGGATAGTAAATGGACAGACCCATTCATACCGACCTCCTGTCTGTCCATCACGTCCTGACCGTCGTCTTCAAACGGCCTCCAGTTTGGCTTCTTGTGTTTCTGTAGCTGCGGTTAGAAACCACCGGCCTCGTCTGCAGGTCCGAAGGCCTCCACACCGATCCCTCACAACTCCTCACGTCAGAACTTTGTTTCATGGACGTCCGGCGGCGCCACCAGAGAGCCGTTCGTCGACTTATCCGCCCCTCATTAAAACCCAAAGTGACACAAACAAATGCTGGGCGCTAAGCTAATCTCATCATAATTCTCCAAAGCCTGCACATTAGCGCCGCTGCTCCGACAGCGCCGTTCATCAAGCCGCTGGGTCGGCCTCGTTGGACCGCGTCCAGGAACGACATTTTCCCTCCACCGGGCCTCGGCGTGGTCCAGAGCCAGAACCTGTCCAGAAGAGGACGGCCGGAGGTTTAGCCTCAAACACAGCAGAGTGATTATCAGGATGTTTTCAGGAGACGTGATGGAAAGAAAAAGGTTCTAGTGGCTGCATGCAGCGGTGGTTCTGGTGCTGGTTGGGATTAGGATCTACGAACACGGAGCTTTTTAGAGCGGACGTTATTTACAGTTTTATAGTCAACATGTTCATTATTACTTTATCCATGTTTTTTTTTTTTTTTTTAAATTTTCATTCCTTATTAGACATAAATTTAAATTTAAAAAAATATTTCTTGTTTTTCTGATTTTAATACATTTTAAAAAAGACTTCTTTGTCTTGAGTGTAAACATTTAATTAATCCTTGTTTTTCTGTGATTTTACTTGATATTATCTGTGATTTAATAAAACAGGAAAAATCTGTAATTGAATGGTGTTAAAATATTATTATTAACTTTTTAAATCTTTATTTGACATAAAATTTAATTTAAAATAATTATATTTATTGCGGTATTTGAATAAAACAAGGAAAATCTGTGAGATAACGGTAAATAATTCAAAAGAAAAAAGCTTCTTTTTTATTTAAAGTTCTTTTATTTCTCTTCAGATGAACTCTGTACAGTCCTGCTCTGTTGAATGATCTGTTTACATCCACACTCTGCTGAACAGCCTTTTAAAGTTTGGTTTTATTGCAGACAAAGTGCCGTTTTTCCCTCTAACGCCTCTCAGCGTGTCGGCATGAACCTCCACCACCATCACAGCGCTCTGGCTTCCAGAGGTCACTCGTCTTCTCCATGTGCGCCTCTTAAATCTCGGCCGTTTTCAGGTGAGACACAAACAAACATTAAGCCTCCTAAAACTTTACAGGGCGCCATAATGGAGCGGCGCCTCGGCGTTTAGAGGCCGGCGCTCGGCGGGAGCAGGTGTGTTTTAGGACTCAATAACGGCGACGAGATGAAACCCCGTAAAGCTGAAGAGCTCCGAGGCAACGGGACGAGTGCATCTCCTCTCAATTACATCAAGTGGCCCAAGAGGCTCCTCGTAAAAACCAACTTCCTGCTCCTTTGTGTGCCGCGTTAGTTCCCCCCGAAGGAGATTAAATGTTGACTGAGTCCAGTTTACGGAGAGACGAGGACGTTTCATCAGGATCCTTGATTTAGGAGGCGAAGACGTCGGCCTGCACTCGTTTTAGTAATTACTGTCCTGTTAAAGCCGTGTCTCTGTGTCGTTAGTGTCGCTGGACTGCTTCAGTGAGAAAAGTGGAAAACATCCCATCTATCTATCTATCT
>NW_007577901.1:738603-743966 GCF_000690725.1 Stegastes partitus
CATGAGTGTGAACACGTGACTCCGTTTGTCTCCGAGGAAACGAAGCCCGAGTGTCAAAATGGCCTTTTCTGTCTCGGCGTGCGCCACAAGAGCCGAGCCTCGAGTGCCACAAGTCCTTCCACCGCCCGCTGCGTCAAACACGAAGCGACATTATCGAAGACATCACTTCAGAAGTCAAGGTCACGGTCAACCAGCCCTGGAACCTCCCTCCTCCTCCGCCTCCCTGTCGCTGCTCATTCAGCTTTCATGTGTTGTCACGTTGTCCATTCAGCACAATGGGCGTCAGAAGCCCGGTTTGTCTCTCACGCTTTGTGCATTTAAAAAAAAAACTGCTGATCACATTCATCTTCTGGGACACAAACAGTCTTTAAAGCGACGTCTGGTTCCACGTGGACGCACTGATGGAAGGTGAGAGGAGACGTGTAGGAGACGCTACATGACGCCTGTAGGAGTGAATAGATACCAGCGTAAGTGTCTATGGATTATCTTGTCACTACAAGCTGCCGGCGGACAGCACGGACTCACAGGTAATCCACACACCGCTCAAAGCTAATTATTGGCGGAGCTGTTTGGGAGGTTTTAGCGAGCGCCGCTGTTGTCACATCGAGTCATGTGAGAAATGCTGCTTTGAGAGCGTTTCTCAAACCTTAAATAGTCCACGATGCAACAGCAGAACTAGCATGTTTATGTTTTATGAGGAAGTTAACATCAGTACCACAGCTGGACAGGAAACACGAGCAGCCTCTCCAGAGTTCTACAATCCTCCCTGTGCATCTTGTTTACTCATACATGGGAGAACCTTTAGGTGTCACATTCAATATTAATACATTCTGGGCTCTCACAGATGGGCAATGAGTCAAACATTGTTTTGTAGCCGACACTTGGTGGATATTCCAGGTTCTGGTTGCCTCGGTTGTATTTTTTTAAAAATAATGTTCTAATCTGGTGTTGTGGTGGCGGTGGGCTAAGCGAGGCATTCTAGATGTCCTGTAGTTTTTCAGTTATTTATCCCATGGGTTCCCAGATGTTCTGATGTCCCTGTTCTAAATTCAAACCATTTTCTCATCCACTGTCAGGTCTTGGGGACTGCAAGGTGGCTCGGTGGTCAACATTGTCGCCTCGCAGCTAGAAGGTCACCAGTTCGCGTCCCGGTGAGGACACCCGGGATCTTCCTGCGTGGAGTCTCCATGTTCTCCCCGTGCAGCGTGGGTTCTCTCCGGGTTCTCCGGCTTCCTCCCACAGTCCAGAAACATGCTGAGGTTAATTGGTGATTGTAAATTGTCCGTAGGTGTGAATGTGAGTGTGCTTGGTTGTCTGTCTCTAAGTGTAGCCCTGTGATAGACTGGTTACCTGTCCAGGTGAACCTGCCTTCACCTTGAGTCAGCTGGGATAGACTCCAGCCCCCCATGACCCTGGTGAGGATTAAGGTGTATAGATGATGGATGGATGTTAGGTCTTGGTGGCAGCAGGCTAAACGGTGCATTCCAGGTGTCCAGACCTCCAGCAATGCTTTCCAGTTTCTCCTGGAAAATCCCTTTTTGTTGTCTCGAGCCGGATGAGATATTTGATCCCTCTCAGTGAGTTCTGGGTCTACCAAGGGGTCTTCTCCCATTTGGAAGTTCCTGGAAAACCTCCAAAGACAGGCACCCAATAGGCTTCCATTTCCATCCATTATTTTATCTGGTGTTTGGTTGTGGTGGCAGCAGGTTAAGAAGGGGCTTCCAGATTCCAGATGCCTTCTGGCAAACGCTTCATCGCTGAAGCTGCTCGGAGTTTAGAACCACAGATAGAACGTCGTTTTTTATTCGTTGGACTTTAGTTTGAGATTTGTTTTACATGATCTTCAGTTTTAAGTTTTGAAGAAAACAAAAGGATGAATATTATTTACACACAGGCTGGCCGACGTTTCAACCATGACGACATCAGCTGATTTATATTTATGAATTCAACCAACCACGTTTGATTACTTTACTTCTGGTTTTGCTTTGACTCCACTACAGTTCTAAGACTAACATTAGAATTTTCTCCATTTTAGAAGTCTTTAATTAGTTTGTGGGTTCTCGTTAACACAGAAACTACTCAGCTAGTGGATTATTAAAGTGATCCATCAGCAGTTAAAATTAGCTTCACCTTTACCTCCATTTAAAAGTGCAGTAAAAAATTATTTTGAGGAAATTAACACAAAGAGCATCAAAAATCACTTTTTTTTCTTCTTTTTTTCTTTTTTTAATAAATGGCTTTTAATGATTGTATGAAATTGAGTATTTGCACTTTTTTCAGGAGATTAAGATCATACATTTCATTATATTTCATTTTCAAGCAGCAGATGACTAAATGTTCGTATGAGTTTGTTGGATAAAAACTCCCTTCGCTCAGCGCCGGTCGTTGCTTTTCTCTCGTGTCTGTTCAGGACGGCGTCTGCTGCAGGACCAGTTGGAGGATCAGGTGGTTCAGGACAAACCTGGAGGCTGCAGTGACGAAGCGCCACAGTGTGACTCAACCGAGACGTCACCGGATCACAGCGAACATAGAAATAAGTTCTGATCTGTCTGGAGGAAGAACGCCATCACACGGGTGGAGCTGCACGCGCCTGGATGCTGGACAGACCTCCACCCCTCAGCTACAATCACAAGACAATGAGAAATGACAACGTTTTATTTATTTATTACAGTCAACATGTAAATTAACAGTTTGTTCATCAGATTTTATGTGTAATTTAACATAATGACAAAAATCTGTTAACATTTTAAGAATATATGACACGTATTTTTCTGGATGCAGTTTTTAAAAAAGTGTAATTTAAAATTTTGTTTGTTTATCAGAAGTGATGTAGAGGCAGTTTTCTACATTATAAAATGGTGACGTGACTAAATAATCAGGCTGTTGGTGTGAATACAGAGTGAGAGGTTTTTAGTTTTAATTTTCTGGTCCTTGAGTTTCATTTCTGGAGGCCGAGCCGCTCGTCCTAAAATATTAGAAAACAAACAAACTGCTGCTCATCTCTGTCATTTTTCCCTTATTCTCTTTAACTTGTTCTTATTTTATTCTTTAAATGATATTTCCATTGTGAGTGTTTTGACACAAACTTTTGTTTCTTTAATATTTATTCTGTGAAGAGTTTTAACTAATTAGAATAAACTAGATAAAGAATTGCTGTTGTTTTACAGATTTTTCTTGTTTTTGTTAAATTACAGATAAAAAATGTTTAATTCAAGGAAAAAATGGATTAATTTGAATGTTAACTGTCTGTGTGTGTGTTTTTTTTAAATAATGTGTGAAGGTATAATTAAACTCGTTTTTACTGTATTAACATCAACAAAAAATAAATATATTTGAAAGATAATTATGTGTATTAAGGATTAAAACGGGTACTTTTTTTACAGATATTCTGTTTTAGTAAATTACTGATAACGTCTTAAAAACAACAGAAAAACGGATAAATCTACATGTTGATTGTAAAAAATACTAATTAAAAGTAATTGGCTGAAACTGTACGTTGTGTTCACATAAACATTAAATTAAATTTGTTCCTTCAGAGCGTTAATTATATTAAAGAGACGAGAAATCTTTTTTTTTTTTTTTTTATTGATTTGTTGAGTACAACATATTTAATATAATAACAGAAAAAATATTAATTTGCATGTTGACTATTGACTGTAATTTTCTTTACAAATATTAATTTGTTCTTTTACAACGTTTGATGATAAAATTCTGCTGTTTTTACTGTATTTATATGAGCAAAGAATTTCGTTATTTTACAGATATTTGCCTTATTTTACAGTTTTAGAACATCACAGTGTAACTCAGCTTCTGGAGCTCTTGCTGCCAGATTTAGGATTCTTTTTTGCCCGTTGCAGCTCAGTAACACTCGCTGTTTTGTATTTTTTATTTTGTTCTTGTTCCGCCACATGTGCACACGTGAGCCTTTGCTTTTTCTCGGCACACCTGCACGAGTCCAGCAGAGATCCGTCCTCCTCGACATCCTCTGCTGTCAGGCTTCACACTCATTTCTCAAACAGCAGGAGCTAAAGGTTTGTTTTTGGAAGGAGAGTCATGGAGAGATGAAGCCGCCCATCTGTCCCCGAGAAACACAAAAACAGAAAAGACCCGACGGCGGCGCTCGCTCAGGCGCTGGGCCGTGACGTTACTGAGAGACCTTTAATTGAGGGAGTGTAATCAACATGTTTACCAGCTCGTTCCTGGTCAACAACGGAGAGTCGCTCCAAGGCCTCGGTGGCTTCAATCGAGCTCGGCCTCATCAGAAAACATGAAAACGCTGCAGCAGACGGATGCGGCGGGACAACATGCCTCTCAGCGCGTCCGCCGCAATCACGGCCTGTTGGCTAACGGCGCTAGCAGCAATCTGTAGGAAACCGGAAGGTGCATCCGACTGGGTTTGCTTCTGAGCAATCAGAGCAATCTCAGAGGTGTGATGGAGGTTGGGACCCGGGGAAGGCTGGCGGCGAACCAGAGGGGAGATTAGAACGAGGCCACGCATCGACCGGGTCGAGTCCTGGAGGCCACACCAGGACAGGAGACGGGAGGAGGTGTGATTGCTGCGAGGCGGGAGACGGATGAGCCGACACGAGGAGGCGGACGTCGGCAGGAGGAGGTTCACGTGATCCACCGGGACGGTTCTGATGAACTCCTCAGAAGAAGGAGGAAACAGGAAACATCTGAGCTGCACTCAGCGGACATTTATGTACCTCATGAATCAAGTTCAACGAGATTTAGAATGAGATCAGACGAGAACACTTCAGGAAGAAGATGATAAAGAACTTTCCAAATTAAATGGATGAATTCTTCTGCCTGATTGTCTCTGATTCACCTGAAACCTTTTTTTAATCATAAACTTGAAATTTAAATTGACTCAGAGTGTAAATTCCACTTCATCCTGTTCATAGATCATCTGTAACATGTGCAATGAGGCTAAACTCATTTTAAAATGTTTTTATACAGAAAACTTTTATAAACAACCATTTTTCAGGCTTTTTTCTTTAATAATTTCTGAGATTTTGTCGTTCAAACAGCCTCAAACTAAAAAAACAACGAGCTCATAGTGGGTCAGCAGCAGTTCAAACTACATAAATACATATATGTTTAGGAAACTGTTTGACATGTTGAGCTGAAACGTCACGTACATCCACAAACATTATGATAAATAGATAAAGTTATTGTCAAAACAGAACGGTTAGTTTTATGCATAGTGTGACACATTACTACAACAGCTGGAAAACTAAGTCCAGATGTTTACAGCACAGTGTTCACCTTTTATTATTTACTCATCATAAGTCTTCCTTTTCGTGGGAAGACTTTTATGTAGATGTCTTTTCAGTTTGTAACAATTTGTAACAAACATTTCA
>NW_007577902.1:0-72430 GCF_000690725.1 Stegastes partitus
GGACGCGAACCGGCCAGCTACAACATGCATGGTCAAAATTAATAGTCTAATATTATATAATCACAGGTCGATGCTCTCTACACTTCAAGGACATTTGGTGAAGTACTTCTGCTTCAGTAATAATTTCAATGTATTATTTAGTCTTGTAAAGTGTTTCACAATGTGCTATTCATGGGGTGTGTTGACACTGCTACACCTTGCACCTGTGGTTACTAATAAGATTGTAGAGAAATATCTTTGATGGTAAACAAACTGTATGACAAGCTCCTAAGATGCATGACATACGTATACATGGAGCCTCCAAACAGCACGTAAGGCAGTTTCCTTTAGTCCCATGTGGATCAGCTTTAACATTAAAACACTCCTTACAGCTTGACACATCACATATTAGCCTCACTGCCCTGTTTAGTTGTGAAACTTAAAAATATCAAATATATTTTCCTTCTACTACATACTCATATTGCTACTTTAGGAACCAATGGAAAAGCAGAGTAATTCTATAAAGGCATTTCTGGGTAACTTTGTCTGCATTAACTCACCTATTTACAGCATCCTCTAACTTGGCAGTTCGCTTATCAACACATAGCTTATAATGTCACCTTGTGGCGATACATGATATTGCAGCTTTCTGCCTGCCTGCTTTTAATTGAATTAATATTTTGTTAAAACATAGAAGCCAATCATCTCCCACAGCGACTGTTACCTTTAATAACGACCTTCAACATAATCAGGCCAGAAAATGAATTAACTGCAGAGGAGGAAATCAGCATACATTATACATGAAAGAATTTCCACCCACCTCACAGTAATTCAATCTCACCAAAAGCCTCCTCATTACTTCATACCTGAATTCAAAGATGTCTCTTGAATGTTTAATTAGGAGTCACTAAATGATTCACAGCTTCAGGGGGACAAAGAGGATGCAAAATTTAAGAGACTAACATGGCTTTTTGGAGGAACCTCAACTCAACAATTTAGCTCGTGCAGTGCTGCAAACGTGCATCATGTGACTCATTCTAAGATTTTAACCTCTTTAAAGGAAATAATGCAGAAAAAAGACACTTAAGAGGATATAAAGAAGCACTTTTATTTAGTGGTGTTGCAGAGGTTTTTTCTTTTTTCTGAAACCCTTAAACCTAATAAAACTGAAATAAAATAAATACAACTGAATATTTTTTAGATTATAGTGATCTGACATTTATTTCTGAAACCTACCAACTGTGGAAGTTTATAAACGTTTCCAAATAACACCTTTTCACAATTTTTCACATTTTAATTTGAGATCTATATTATTGGGCCTTATTTATTTAAAACCATGATTTATGATATGATGATTGGGTTCACTTTCATTTCATTGTATATTTCTAAGGTGAAGACAAGCACAGAAAAAAACTACAAACATTTTTTAAGTAATTCTACTTTATTTCATACTTCATGTCAAGATATGTTTTTCATATGAAGTTATGCCTCATAACAAAAGAACATGTTAAAAGAATGAAGGGGGAAAAATTGTGGCTCACAAAATAAAAGAATTCTCTCATAATATTCTTTACAAAGTCATCTTACAACAAACAAAAAAACAAGAACATCTTGGTTGTAACAGCAGAGAACGATAAATCAAAAGTTCCTCACTAAATGTTTGACTTTAACCTAACTGCGACAAAAGAACAAGAATGATCTGTACATACAAATACAGTTTAGCTCCTGAGATTCTCTGTGGGACAGAGTCACTGCTCGGTACCTGCACCACGGCAATGTAGGCTTCGGCGAGAATTTTCTCCCCCGTAGATGATTTCAAATAGAGTAGAAATGACTTCCTTTTCATGCTTTGTCACTACTTTTGTTGGAAACAGCACTGGAAAATATGTATAACAAATCACTCTTGGCTTCTGATGCACATATTGCAATGGTGGACAATCTGGAGCAACATGTGACCCTGTCGAACACAGCTGGTGATGCGAACAATTGCCAAAGTGAAACTGCAACCAGAATAAAAGTCAGAACTGAATGTTCCTGTGCTTACTTGATCCATTCACCATCACCTTTTTTTCTTCTGTTCTCTGAAGATGATCAGAAATGAGAAAATAGCGAGCAGAGTTTCTTAGTTAAACTCATTATAAACGTAGATATCGTGTGTGTCTGTGTGTGGGTGGTTAGTGTAGTATTTTCTCTTTTTCACAAAGACAGTTACAGGCAATGACAATGACTCTCTCTTTAGTGACTGAAAACTTTGGTGATGCAGAAACGGCTTGAAATACCTGAAACACTTCATTTTAATATTGCTTTGACAAAAAATAATAATATGCTTTACAATATTCACTGACGGCACGACTGTTTGACACGCATTCACACATATGACAATCTGACAAGAAGTTGGCGAGCGAATATTTATGTATACAGGGGAGCTGCAGAGACAACTCTCGTGTGGTCTACTGGCAGAGTTTTCCTACAGGACAAAGACAGGCGCTTTAGGGCTGGAACTATTACACTGTTATACATTTACCACCACCTCCCTCTTAAATTAATACACAACAAAGTGAGGATATTGATTCGTGGAGGGGGTAGGGAGAGTGTCTTTATAACTCACTGTTTTGTTTTGTTTTTTTTAAATCTCCTTTGTCTTTTCTCATATGCCTTCCTTCTTTAACTTTCTCCCTGCAGCCAGAGATAAACTGAGATCAATCATCAGTTTGTTGGGTTTTTTTTGTTTTTTTTCCCACCCCTCACAGATCCAAGATTTGGGGTTTTGGACGATGAGAAACACGTTTCCATCTGTTAGGGAGATCTGTTCATCCAATGGATGCATTCGAGACGAGTCCTTCTGTTCTCTGCCAAAGCCAAAGTCCCAGTTGACATATCACTCAAACAGTCATCCATAATCTGTCCGTTTTTATCTGCCAAAGAGTATGATGAAAAATCTGTTATCCTAACTTAACCCACAAATAGTTCCCTCATGCCACTGATTCAATTCTTTCCCCGTAAGCGAAGATGACACGTTAACTGCTTAAGTCCGTTGCCTCCTAGTGTCCGTTGGTTTCTGGGGCGGAGGCGGGGGTGGAGGGGGTGGAGGAGCGAGAGGCCGCTGAAGCCTTCTCTCCACCTGGACTGGAGACTGAAGGCACACTGTCAGGAGCTTTGACCCCTGCCAGACCGAGAGGAGACACACCAGCTGCTGCCGCCGCTGTGGCCACAGCAGCTACCCTGCTTGCAGTGATGGCAGAAACTGGTTTGGGCTGAGCTTGAAGTCCTGGGCTGCAGATGAGGTGATGTCTTTCCCAGTCTTTGTGCTGGCAGAAGGAGCCGCAGTAGCGAGCGGCATTGCAGCCGCTGCATGTCTCGCTGGCTTTGCGGCCGCAGTTCCAGCAACACTACAGAGAAAGGGAAGGCAGATGGTAAGTTTTTCATGTGTGTCTACTATATGCATGTATCTTCAATGCATCCTCATTCTGCATTCTACATTCTCTGTAAGTGATTTTGGTCTTTTGGTCATTTGGGGGCAGTCAAAACAAGTAAATACAACACTGACATTAAGCTAACATGTTGCATTTGCAAGCAACAGTAATCTGTTCCATTATTAATTCTTTATTTCACTCTGAATATTTTATTGTTGCTCATAGCAGCTTTAACTCAGTTTGTATATTGTAAGCTTTTCATAAAAAGCCGTGCGTTTGCTCCGTCATGCAGGGCTGCCTAGATATTGTAAAATTTCCACAACCTACATCTTTTCTCACCTCACTGGAATCCTCCTGTTCATTGATGACCAGGATGGCATCCTCTTGAGCCTTCCTCTTCGCCTCAGCCAGAGTCTTTTCCATCTTAGCTCTCTCGGCAGCAATCATCTCGAACGCCTTCTGCTCGGCCTCTGCTACTGCTTTCTGAACCTCGTCCATGGCCTGACGCTTGACTTCATTTACTGCTTCTTCTATACATGAGGGGAGAGGAGTGGTTTAAGTTTAGCTCACCTTGTCTGCACTCTGTACAGCAACGTGAATAAAGCATACAGTAGTCTGTTAAACGTGGAAATACATTACATCAAACATATTTTTCTTGCTAATTACTGGTAGAGTCAAACATGTCATGACTACCCTTGTGTTAGAGAGGCCTGGAAAAGTGACATTTTTATGGTGTTCTTACCAGCTTTCCTCCAGATCTCATCTGTAACGTAAGCTGAGCCTGGCCGTGGAGCAAAGTCACGCTGGGAGTCTGCGGGGAGGGCAGAGACAGAAGGGATTAGCACCTGCCAGGGCTTATAAAGATAATAAAATGATTAATTTTTTAAATAATGGCTGACACTGGGACTGACAGATCAATCGAGGTAACAGGTGCGGAGAAAGAAAGGCCACGCAGCCGGGCAGCAAAGCTTTCTTTGTCATCTAATCGTGTATTTTGTCACTGAAGCAAACATGTCCGCATATCTAGGCCACACAACCAATGTAATTGTTGGTTATCAGAGTCTTGGACTGATCCAAGATCTGACAGCTTTAGAAAGGAATGTGTTTGGCTTGGAGGGAACTGCAGACCAACAAGCTGTGTCAATATTCTGACTGTTCCCTCAAATCTCTCTCCCTGCATCCCAATTCATTTCTGTGTTGCTACTGAGGCTCTGCCTCTCCAACACTGCTGCCTGGCTCATCTCCTCTTCCCCCCCACATCTCTCATGTCCTGCCTCACCACAGCTTTCTCTTTTCGCCTTAATTTACATCCCCTCTCTTACACCAAGCATTCATACACCCCCACTACCGCAGCCCAAGCCCAGGCAAAGCAGGCAGGCTCTCCGGCTGGGGGCCCAGATGGTGCTCTGGCGAGTCAGCCAGCTCTGGGTCTCTGAGCCTGCAGGACGGCAGGACGGCCCTTCTGTGGCCGATATGGCGGAGGCCAGTCCTGGCACCTGTCTGTGACTATGGAGCAGCAGGGGGATGGCAAGGCTGGCACACAGAGAGAACACTGCCAGTACACAGCAGACTGGGGGACTAACTGTGGAAAGACTCGCCGAGATACTGACATGTGACTTAGTCGCAATTCTATTAACCACCACTAGATGATGTAATGAGAATGAAAGAGATGAGAATCTGTCCTGGTTTGTGTTCAGACTTTGGTATCATCCAAATTATTGCAGGATGTCCAAATCGTTCTATCTTGTTATTCAGAATATACTAGACATTTGGGCCGGGCTTGTAACTGTATCTACAATCAGCATCCCTAAGTGAATTGCCAATGGTTACACGTTCCTGGCCAACACATCTGTTTTTCACAGAGTAAGATTAATGCTCATCTATGATGCTTATTCATATCAAAGATCTTTTCACTGACATTGAAAAGAAAAGGAAAAAATATTCCTCAGTTACATTTAAATATCTGTCCCTGAGATTCCTGTCATCACCTCGAACCAACAAAGAGAAATGAACCAGCGATGCTCAAAGCAGCGTCCAGCATCCAAAACTCAATTCATGGAGCATACAAACAAAATTCTGTTCACTCTCTTGCTCTTTTATGGCACAAGTTCAGGATTAAAAATGTAAACACTTATTTAATCATCTACATAGCTCAATATTACTACTACCACCAGGTTAAATAAGAAGTTTGTATAAAAGATGACTGATTTACATTAGTTTGACCTCATCTGTAGGATCATGAGGTTGTCTTCTCATATGAAGAATAATAAGCAGCAATCATGGAAACTCCTGTAAATAAAGGTACCCACCCGACTCTGCAGAATGGGGGCTGTGTGTTTTGGAGAACGGAGTGGAGCCCGAGCCTCCTTTGCGTGGATCCTCCTGCTCGCTTGAACGCCGTCTCCAGTAGTTTAGCTCTTCGCGATCTGACTCCTGGCATCGTCTGAGCACGCTCACTGACCGCCGCGTCTTTTCCACCATGTCCACAATACAATTCAACACCTAGATGACCAAGGAGATGACACACAGTGTTTTACGGATTGAGTTTGCTTTCAGATGCACTGGAAAAAAATTTGGATCATTAAAAGCAATGTAATTGCAGGTCACTGTTTTGGTTTGATGCTTGCTAATGGCTGCAAAAGGCACAATACAATGAAACGATAAGAAAAACTTCCCAATGAGCAGCAAAACCTAAATGCCTGTTTCAGTATCAACACAAACTTTTAATAAGCGAATCACAGCATTTTTCGTATCTTTCAAGCTAGAATATAAATTCATGAGGGAAACCTGCCCAGTGGACTGTTTGAACACTTAGTCTCTGGGGAAGACTTCTGGAACATCTTATCCAAAGTCCATTTATAAACTGCTTAATAACTTTGGCATATGCAGACCTATTTTTGCATAACCATTTCCTAACTTACAGAGTTTGACTGGCTTACATAGTACAAATGTATACAGAAAAATACAGTAAATGTTCCAGTTATTTTTTGCAACAACATTATGTTTCTAAGCAGTAATTAGTTAATATTTGGGGTTTTGGGCGAATAAGTTATCAGATATGCAGCTATTAATGTTAGTATGACAAGGTCTTGGGTTTCTCAATTTCTAATGAGCTATTAGAAGAAGTTTGTCCGTCACCTGTAGTGATAAACAGTAATAAATCACAGGTTCTACCATCCATAAAGTCTGCAGTTGTAAATGTTAAGAAGACGTTGCCTGCAGCATTCGAAAAGTCTTCCTAGTGAAGTGAAGGTCATGCTAAAAAGACAAGCAAAGACTTGTGTTGAGCTCAGATTTCCAACAATCAAGCAACCCATACGTTGCTCTTATTAATGGCTTATAGCGGCTGCATTAAGCATCAATTCCAATGTGTTCACATTATAAATGACACTAGATTAATTACAGCTAAGAACCCTTTATGTATTTTTAAAAGTAGTCCTGATTTATCTTTGCTTTCAAGCTGTGATAATTTGCAAGGACTTCTGTAAGACAAATTACATTCTTTCTTTATCACAAACCATTAGCAGTAGTGTTGCCTGTCTGTAGACTTACATGGTCCAGATGTCTCCATTCATCAGCCCACTCTCTGTCTGTCAGTCTGTGGTCCACCGGCTCTTCACGGTAGCCCCCGTTAGTGCCTGATTAAAACACACACAAGACAGACCACAGGCCAACATGATTAACATTCTTCTTAATGCAAGACCAGAAGTGACAGTAAGAGAGTGAAAGGTGTGTGTGTGTGTATGCCTATATATGGTCAATCTGTGCTTTGTTAAGATTACACACACACACACACATACACACACAAAGAGAAACATTAACTCAAAGATTGGAACATGATCATTTTCTTGAATGTTTGAGAACAAAAATTATCAGTGTGTACTCTTTTCTCATGTAGCACACACATGAACTAAAAATCAAAGGCAACACTGGCACAAATCAAAAGAGTGACAGGAATGAGCTGAGGTGAAGGTGGAACAAAAAGAATAAGTGACAAAAGATGCAAGATAGACTGAGAGACAGTGAGCAACAAAGGTGGAGTGAAAGAGAAAAAGAAAAAAAAAATCATAGCCTGTGATGCAAAACAGACTTCAGCACTTGGAGCCTGTGCACATCTGGAAGTCAGCTGTCAACCACACACACACACACACCCCAAACTTCTCCCTTGGCACCTCCCCTCCTGGAGCTCACAGCATTCCAGTAGGGAGACACTGAGGCTGAGTGGAGTGGCTCCACTTCTAAACACAACCAGCCGTTCTGACACTCACTGTGGACCATTACAACCATGTGCGCGCGCACACACACACACACACACACACACACACACACACACAAACACGCAACTTAACTATCTGATTCCTGTTCAGTCATCACACCCTGACCTAAGTAATATCTAATTATACATTTACCAGTAATAACAGTTTGCACACACAAGCTCAAGTAGAGACCAAAAACATCTTGATACATGTCCATAAACGCAGACGCTGCAATAAGGCGCGCACACACACACACAATCTACAATGATGCAAACCACATTGTCTTAAAATTGGGTAAGAAACAGCCAACAAAAGGCCACATGCACACAAGGCCTGCTGAAGAGAATAATGATTCCCTCATACACACACACACTCACTCGCCTTCTCCTCAACATCTTCTCTCCTTCTGGTTCTCATCAGTGTTCATCAGTTCAAAGCCACAAGTGTGTGGACTGATGTGTTTATGCATGTGTGTGTGTGTGTGTGTGTGTGTGTGTGTGTGTGTGCCTATGAGTTAAGTGGCGGCAGGCGGGCGGGAGGCTGTCAGACAAGGGACTAAGGCCTCGTAAACACAGCACCTCTACCATGAACATATCAAGGTGTGTGTCTGTGTGCGCCTTCGTCTGTGAGCTACTGCTGTTTCCACTGAGTGCTGACAAGCCCCAAATGGAGGGTAGATATACACCAGAGTTGATCCAAACCCTCCCCGCCTGGACAGTATGGCTCTGTTTATACACATATGTGGACTCCAGAGATATACGGGGCCTGGCAGCACAAACGCACAGACCACCCATTATCGCATATTTATATATATATATATAT
Source organism: Stegastes partitus (assembly GCF_000690725.1). Lineage (NCBI taxonomy): Eukaryota > Metazoa > Chordata > Actinopteri > Pomacentridae > Stegastes > Stegastes partitus. The sequence continues at coordinate 8,471 of NW_007577902.1, forward strand.
ATATATATATATAGAGAGAGAGAGAGAGAGAGAGAGTGACAGAAGGAGTGAGTGTGTCTGTTTTCATGCAGGTATGGTAATTTCTAAACATGTTTATCAGCCACTTGCATTCAGGCTACTGTGAAGAGTCAGATTAAGTACTTAGTGTTAGGATGATTCATCACCTCCTCATCACACACAATAATGAAACACTTAGAAAAATTGTTTTTAAAAACTGGCCAAAGAATAATTTTATGAATATGATATTGGGTTTTGCATCACATACCAGGAAGTCTGGGCCTGTCTTTGAGCTCGCGGATCTCCAGCACACGTTGGCTGTGCTCACGGTGTAGGATGTGTGGCGCTGCAATGTCATCCAGGGCGTAGTGCTGCAAGGGTGGTGGGGTCGGGTGGAGCTGGGCCGTGAGGGGGAGGGGGTGGGCAGGGCTGTGTCGGGGAGCAGGGCTGATGGTACAAATCCTTTTGGCAGCAGGCTCCATGGCTACAGGCGGACGCTCGTGGAACCCGTTCTCTTTAGCCCTGAACAGGAGGGAGCAGTGCCTTATTTCTCAAATTAAAAGTGTATTTAAGTTTTTTTCTATTAACATATAAGAGGTTATATGTCTTCAGAGAAGCAGCTTTTTGTGCTTTTAGCTCACCTGCTGGGGCTATGTCTCTTAGTCCCAGTCTCAGGGGGCTCCATCAGCAGCTCAGAAGAGTCTGGAGAGGAGGCCAGAGTGGTGCTGAGCAGGAGGTGCTCATGCTGGGACAGGTACTGGGCTGGGGTCTGCTTGGCTGCCCGTGCACAGTGGAGCAGCTCCCTCTGCAGCAGGGGTAGGTTTGCCTAGCAAGAAATAAATCATACTTGTGAGGTTTCATTCTAATTTCCAGATATCTCCAAAGGGGGAAATCTGAAAAAAACAAAACAAAACAAAAAAAACAACATACTTTTTCCATAGAGCATCGTTTTACCAGTTCACACGTATTCATCTCTTTTGTCAGTGCTTTGTCACTGAGATATTCAGTGTCATGTCAATCATACCTCACACACTCATTCAGAGACAGACAAGGCAGACAAAGACAAACAGCCGGCTGCATATCTGTGAAAAACATGAGGGGAGCTTTGGAGCAAACAAGCCTAAACTGTCCAAGACAGGCCACCACCATGTTGCAACAGAGCTCAGAGACACAGTGCGGATCTGCCTCCTGGGGAGGACGCCTGGCTTTGAGAAAAGGGGTTTTGACTCCTCGAGACCTGGCTGTAAGGCTTGATCTGGGTCTGGGTGTTGTTCTGTGCCGGCGGCTTTCCTAATTCAAATGAAAATGGCAGTGCTTTCCAAGCTGCTGCTGACGTTGGTTGCAAATATCATGCAGTGCTTAGCACAATATGTTGGTCACAGCAAAGGTATGCATGATGATACAGAGGCTTAGAAACATTTCAAAACAAATTATATACAGGCTCTGTTTCTCCTTTATTTCTTGCCCTCTCAATGTTTTTTTTTTATATTTATCTATGACTGTCTCCGCCGAATCTTTCCATCTTGCTTTTGTTCCCTGCATTTCCCTAATTAGGAACAGACTGCAGTGTGTTTGCAATTACACCACTTCCTCACTCCCTCTTCTCCCTCCTCTTGAGCAACCAACTAAATAACCATACCGTTCTCATTTTGCGACAGACCTCCTCCTATCACATTGCACTTTCCACCATCGTGTAGCAAATTCTGTAAACCTCAGACCCCCTTTCCGTTGAATCCAGTCTTTTCTTTTCTGCCTCAGTTAAATGAAGCTTTTAGCATCTCTTGTTTATTTCCCTAAAGATGCTGATACTTTATAGTCTACTCTCCATGACACCCCTCTGCTCTCCCTAGCCTGTCTCCCATGCTCCTCTGCATCCCTTCTTTCCCTGGGGCCCCAGCTAGCGGACACATGTGCTGTGTGTCAGTTGAGCACAGGGCTCTCTGGGGTTCAGCGGGGCGGATGCTAGATTGGCGGCGCCTTGGCAGCTGAATGCTCTTTTAACGGGACAGCGGCTCCATATGGCGTACTGGAGACCATAAAAAGGGAAGGGAACACTTTATAGGCATGTTTCACACTTCCGAGTTCCCACTTTTCCTTCGCTCCTCCTCACCCACCTCTCTCTCTTTTCCACTTCCTTCACAGACTTTGGCCCATCTGTCCCATCTCTTTCTTAAGAGAGCCGACGCTCAAAGAGTTGGAGTTAAGTTGTGGGGAGCCCACACCCTTGTAATAAATTAGTAGAAGGAGGGGAACAGAGGATTCTTGTCTCAGCCTCCTCAGACAGACAGATGGAAGGGCTCCAAAGGTGAGTAAGAGGTGTGGAAAAAAGGGCAGCTTTCGCCTGCTTGAAGTGTAGCAGTACAACTGACTGAAGATTTATGGGCTGCTTTACTGAGGGGAGCTCCTAAAAAGTATACTCTTGCAGACTCCCCTGGTTACAAAGGGGCTCAAGAGGCTGTTTAACACACACTCATCTGTTGTTAGTCAAGTCAACACGCAAATCTTGACAGTTATTTTGAACTGCTGAAGCTGGCATTAAAATTTCCTTGTTAACACACAAACGAACAGCTTGTGATTGTTTTTAAATATGCAACTTTTCTAGTTTGTCTGAGTTTGCTTGGAGTCTACACTTCCCATATATGCACAGTAGATCAGCGTTGCCAAGCGGACACAAATTTTGGGCTGCTCACAGATGTCTGCAGAGGAGTCCATGGGGACTCTTGCAGATGTCCACAGATGACAAAATTTACACAACTTAGACTCTAGCGGACCCTCGTGTACTCACAGATGTGTAAAGTATAACACTGCTATGAGAAGTAGTTATTCAATTGGAATAAGCGGCCAATTTATAGACCTAAACACTGAATCCTGGAAATACTGTAGCAGAGTGTAATGGATTTATTTGCTTTCCATCATAACTTTCAAGCTGTGCTGTGATTACTCATGGATTATTCAGATCACCCTGAACTGTGGTTACGTTGATGTGAATGACCTTTTGTTTATCATGCGTTATTCTGTAGTTAATAGTGCAGCAGACAGGACAGGCAGCAGGCTGACCATCAGGTGTAGTGTAAACTTAACTGAAAGAGGGAAGAAAACTGCTGCTGCACAGAGAAAAGGAAGTAATCCAACCGACTAAAACAAGGCAAACATAGGAAGATAGGAGAGGAGGGTGAAGGTATGTTTACCTTGAGAAAAGGAATAACAAAAGGCCGTAAGGGGAAGTTTGTGGCCTCCTGAAGCCGTGAGTGAAACTCCTCAATGGTAACTGTTGAATTCTAGGGGACAGGAAAAGTTATGGTTAAAACGGTAGAGAAGAAAAACTTTCCTTCGAGACAGTGCTTCAGTTTTTTCTTTTTAATCTTACAACAAGATAAAGAATTTACCACAAGGGCAAGGACTAGGCTTCTGACGCTGTCTCCAATCTCAGGAGAAATGTCATTGCCAAACTGCTGCAGCGTGGTCAGGAAGCGTTTCAGCTTGCTCAGCTGGCGAGCCCCACAGGTGGCCGGCAGCTGCTGGTTAGCCAGTGATGAGGAAGAGGAAGAGGATGGTCCGTTGCTGTAACGCTGCGGTGGAGATGGCACTGCATTCAGGGTTGGTGGGGAATGATGATTCCCATTGGTCACTGGGGAGGAGAGGTGAGAAGAAGGGGGGAGAAATTAATGCAATCCCTGGGGACAGTGGCCAGATGTTCTCAGCCTAATTGTATGACGAAACATACTTTGTGTTTCCAAGCACAATGCAATCAATAAAGATGTACATGGAATAAAACCACAAGTTTAAGCACTACAAGCGGGTACAACACATCTGCAGACTTGGATTATGATTACAAACATTGGAAACGGCAAGAAAAATTGAAAATGCAACTAACTAGACAAATTCTACAAAAAAGACTAAGAATCCTCTTACATGCTGTGGTGGAAAAAGAGGCCGGACGAGGGCCACTGGGGTTGACAGAAGGCAGGGGTGGCATAGTGGAGCTGCTGCTGGGGGCTGATCTGGAATGAGTCTTAGCATCCACAGGAGAACCGGGCATGGCAGGGCTCTTCTTCTCTCTACTGTCTGAAGAGAGAGAGGAAAGAGGTCAGCTGTGGGTCAGAAACCAGACCGCTGTGAAAAATGTTTTTGTCCTGTGGGCAGAGCAGTGAACGAAAATTAAAAACACTGTTTTTACTCAAATCTGACTGCATAAATCTGAAAATTACTTCTACTGCCAGTAAATGTGAGCAAGAGGATTTTGTAAACAACATTGTTGTTAACATTGTTGCCTGCGATGAACTGGCGGCCTGGATGGAAGGATTTTGAACCGTAACATCTTTTCAATATTAAATAAACAGCACACACACACACACACACACACACACACACACGCGCAGGTATGACATAACTTAAGAAACCACAAAAAATTAAGAAAACGTAACTCACTAAATGGTCCATGTGAGGCAAGAAAACCAAAAGACCACTTTTAACTTCCCCTATCAGCTCAATGGTTTAAAATCATTACAAAAGCTTCTACGTCTATAGTTACAAAAGAAAACAAAAATGCCCAGCCCTCCCCCTGCCCACTTCACATCATACAGCACATACTGCCAGGGCATCAACCACCCTGCCCCCCATCAAAGAGCCAGATGTCTAAAGTTTAGCCCCTCACTCTCATCCATTCAGATCAATAACAGAAGAAATGCTGAAGAAGTCTATTGTGTGGAAGAAGAATGGCCCCTCATTGAGCTCCTCCAGCAAATAGGGGGGCAAAGAAAGAAAAGAGAAACAGAGAGCGAAAGGGACGGGGCTATTTCACGCTTTACTAACAAGATCGGCAAAGCTTTTGAATGTTAAACGCAACTTCTCAATATGCCATTGACGCTGAATGAGACCACCAGATAAGGGGTATGGAGAAAGTGTAATGGGGGGTGTGGCGGTGGGGAGATGCGGGATCAGAAGCTGTCTTTGTCTCCAGGAGATCCATGAAGGCCGGGGTCCCGTCTCCATTTAGAGTGGATCAGACTTTTCTAACTGCCTCAAGAATTGACGATTAATAGACAAGCATGGTCTCGCGGGTCATGGGTCAGCAGAGAGCAGCTTTTTAAATGTGGTTTCATGGTTTTAGGGCTTTGGCTTCAATGGCACCCTTTATATCTTTTTCACAGCTATGAACTCTGCATGGCCTTGAGCCACAGGGTCCTAGTTTATAAAGGTTTAAGCTGGAAGGTTTAAGCTGGCCGTCGGGAACTCAAAAGAAGTCTGTTGAATGAATAAAAAGTAAATTTTTTTGAGAGCCTTTAGAAACACCTAGAATTTAATGCATCAAATTTGCAAAAAAAAAAAAAAAGTAAATTTGAACTTATGTAAATGTAGCCAAATGCTCATTTTGCTGCAGCCTCGAGAGCAAATCTTTCGAGCACATTTGCATTTCATGTCTTACCTATACACTTTCTCATATGTCAGGTCTGCAGCTCATTATACAGCCTTGACTGTTCTTCCTTCTGTTTTGTAGTCCTCTTCACCCTCTCTCCCTCTCTCGCCTCGTCCCCTCTTATTTTTTCTCAGCCCCGTGGCTTGCTTGCCTGCCATCGCTCCACCTGTTCACCAACATAGGGGGCAGGAAGGAGGGATCTACGCAGACATTTGGACTGTCACATCCACCACACACGCGGTCTGCCAGCGCACCGCAGGAAGCAGCCTGCAGCACGCACACACAGCCTCGCACACTCCGTCCGTATGGCCAGGAAATTAGACTGACATCTCAATAACAGAATCAACGGGGCATATGGCCTTAGTGTCAACACTGTTACCACATAAACAACTTTATGTACACACACGCAACAGATAAAAAATTTTGCCGTTCAGCTCGCACTAAACAACTTTCACGAGATCTTTGTTGACATGTTGGCACGCCATCAGCGGTCCAAAGTGACTGTCATCCTTGTAAAGGTCAGTTGTGTTAGACTGATACACATGACACCGCCACACAATATAAACACACATGACAGCAACATTCTGTCCACATACCTTATTGTGCGACCCATTTCAGCAGTGGAACTGACAAATTAGGTTGCAGCTGTGTTCGCGAATCTTAAGATGGCCTGTTGTGAGCCACGCCAGAGGTAATGGCCAAAACAGGAGACATCAGGTGTATGTGCATGAATTGCTGATGGCCCACAGAGAATTGCCTCTGCTTGTCAATTAGACAGCATACATAGCTGGATGACTTCATCTGGCTTGCGAGCACCTGAGTCCTTCGTATATAGTCGCAGGACTGTCAGGGGAAGCAGCTGTCACAGCAGCCACAAAGCACACACACGGTGCACAAAGTGGTCTAATGTTAACTCAGGTGAATATTGGCTGAGAGGAGGATGTGGGGTGTTTGTCTGGTCTAAATGCCACCTGTCATCCTTGCTCTAATGGAACAAAGGGGATGGTACACAAAGCTTTGCATCACACATCAACAGGATTACACGGAAAGGCCACAATGCATAGACAACGCTGGGATAATGTCGCGAACAGACCAGTGCACACTGAATATAAAACTGGCTACTCCATCTACAACCTTTTAAAATCCTTCTGTGGCCGATATACCCTAATATGATTATACTTTGTGCTCATACCATTCTGTGCTGCTGTTCTTCTCTCTCATGCAGATGATATAAAGTTTTATCACCCTCTAAGTTACTTGAGCTTGCTCATTTGCTTTCTACAACAGTTGTTACTGCAGGGATGGAAAGGTAACATGCATCTGTGGTGATGGCTGTTGCTAGCCAGGTGTTCCTTGTTTGTTCAGCTTCAGGTGACGCTCGTCTGCATTAAAACATTCAGTCAGCTTTAATTGCCTCTGTCTCTGCAGGTGATGATTCAGAATGAGGCTCCGAAAAAAAAAGCGAGAGAGACAGAGAAACAGAACATGATTCCTATCCCTGTTAAGCCACTACTGTGAAAGTGGTCAATTAAATAATGAAATCGGAAATGAAATGACAAATAAAGTTCTGAGAACATTCATCTACCTCCCTACGTGAAGTGAGGATGGATAACCTGCTGTGAGTCAGTCGGAATAAATCACACTGGATGCGATGTATAAATAAATGTGTTCAGTGTTAGGGTTTATTAAGCTTGTGTTTTAACTCTGAAGTCTAAACTCTCGGTGAAAGGTTGGCAGCTGTGCGGATTGTGTGCCGTGCTGCTATCTCTGTGCTGTCACTGCAGATGAGGTGAGGGGAGATGTAACACAGGCTGGACTAATTTATCAGGGAGCAAAAAGAACATTCATATGCAATGATGCAAGTATGTGGGCTGACTCGTACAGACACACACATAAACAGGCCGGAGGAATACCGCAAAATAGGTGGAATAGTGCTTTCTCATCAATAAGATTACAATTGGGCAAGTTTTGCTGAGTGTTCAGCCTGGCGGAGCACAATCAGCGCAAGAAGAAGGACGCTTTAGATACAACATGTATCTAAAATATATATACATGCTGTGTTTTATGTAATATTAAAACAAAGAGAAGTTTGTGCAATGTAGCTTTCTGACCAAAAAAAAATACTATGAATGCAGCAATTCAGATGTGTTTCTACTTTTATGTAAATAAGAACTCTTGAGTTGCTACAAGCTTATTTTTCCTCTTTTCTTTTAAGTGGTCAGGCTTTTCACCCATACAAGTGTCCAGAAACTAACTTTCTAACACTCAATAAAGCAACACACAAGTGTATCTCTCAAAATGTGTTCCTTCATCATTTGAAACAAAAAGTGATGCCACACTTTGACCAACTAACGAAGTAATATAGGCAAGAAAAAATAGTTTCAACTTAAAACGCAGACAACAGTCATTTGAAAATGAACCAGGTTCTCTCTCCTCCTCCTCCTCCTGTACCATATGGATCTAATCAGTCAAGAGCTGGCCAGCTGGGACCTCCAACAGTCACCTGTGAGGGAGGAGGGGGAGGGGGGGAGCGCAGAAGGGACTGCTGGAGCCTCCTCCTTTAAGCCAAGGCTGTCCCAACCTACACACACACACACACACAGACACACAAACGCACACACACATCTCTGCCTTCCCTCCAAGGAGAGGAGGAGGAAGGAGGAGGAGGGGGGCGAGGAGGGGAGGGGAGGGGAGGCACGAGGCAGCTGAATGCGAGCGAGTGGACTTAAATGCTGGGGAGACAAAGGCTGCACCTGGTCCCCGTCCGTCCACGCACACAGCCACAATACAGCGCACATCTGTTCCTCTATCCTGTGCTCCCTCCTGACCTCCGCCCACGCACACGCAAACACACACACAGCGCACTAACACATCCACTTATAAAACAGATAATTCAACAGTGCTCTCTCTCTCTCTCACCATCGGATAGCTGTTATAACCTCATAGCTAAACAACAGCCTCGATGACTTAAGTATTTTACAGAGCGGATGGTGTCAAATTTCCCCCAAAAAAATCTGGAGAACAGAGTCCCCTCTGCTTATTTCAATCAGCTTAATTTATATTATTGCTCTCTTGGGACTGACACCTCCTCAACTGTTGCAACGGCACACTTGTCTTCATAAATGCACTCATGGGATACTTTTTACAATCTACTGGCTCACAATCTAGCAGCAGCTACATGTTACAAACTCATTTTTAAATTAACATCTGTACCTGCATTATTTTCAAACTAAGCTATGCACTGAACCAAAACAGATGAATTTTATGTCTGATTTCACTCCCTATGTTCCACCTGAACCAAGGTTAAAGAGCGCATATACTCATTTCAGTTATTACATTAACCTTAAATCTTCACCTGGTGTCCCTATTCAACGCAATACAGCCCAAATGTTGCCAATGTTGTATCACAGTAAAGCCTGTACGGAGCTTTAAACAAGCACTGACAGGAATAAGAAATTACTCTGCAAATTAGAGGCGCCATAGGTGGAGAAAGGGGGGGGAACACAAGCAGGGAGAGAAAGATGGAGGATGGGAGGGAGGAGAATAACAAGGAGAGAAAATACTGTTTTCATTTGGTTTCATCAGAAAGACAAGCTTGGTTGTCAGACTCAGAGCCAGGCTGTTTTTCTTGGCTCTCATTACCACCTTCCAGCCCCGTAGACTACATATTTGGATAAAACCCAATGTCAACACTCTGCTCCTCACTCTGCTAGGAAGGGGAGCGATGGGTAGGTGGCAAGGTTGACAGTAAGGGTGTGGGGGGAGCGAGAGACAAAGTTGCATATGTAGCCAGAGAGAGGACGTAGGGACAAGTTTGTAAAAAAAAAAAAAAAAAGGTGAAATGGGGAAAAGAAAAATGGAGGTGAAGTAAGAGACAAAGAGACCGACAACATTTTTGGGACTCACATGCACGCATGTGAAGAAGACCCCAGTCCCTAAGGTGAATTTGTCACAGAGCAGTGGTGAGAGAAGCTCTTGCAAAACCTCATCGCTCAGTGAGATAATTACAAAAACACTGCTGTAATCCAGAATGCCACATAGTGAAAAGAAAAAAAAAAAAAAACAGGGGACACGGGGATGGAAATGTACTTAGTGGCAGACTGAAAAAGAAAAGTAAAGTGAGGACGGCAAGGCAGACAGACGTCGTCCATAAAAACTAAGAATGAGCAGTAAAAAGCGGTACTGTGATGTGATGCTGGAAGCAGAGGAGGTCTGGCTGAGGTCGGAGAGTGAGAACGGACAGTGTCCATGTGCATATGTGGTCACACCGCTGGGAGAAGAGTGACTGGATGGGAAGTGAAGTCGCTGACCTTAAAAAACACCCGAAAACACCACCATCACCGCCAGTGATCGCTTCTGCAATTTTGAAGTTGGGAACTCAAACATCAATATATTAGCAAAACTGAAACTGTATTACAGAATAGAGTACGTTCTGCTAATTTTCTGAAAAGACAACACACATTTGAAGCGATTTCTTTTTTCATAAAGAACCATAACCACAAAATAAAACTGTCCTGTGGTTACACTGTCTAAAGGATCCCCATGTTGCTATGTTGGGAGCATTAAATGCAAGAGTTAAACTGCATGTATCTGGCACACATGCGCATTTGGCCTCTGCTACAGGCTCCATTGTCAATAGGTCAAATGAATGTGTGTTATTCAGACACATGCCTGCGTCACACACAGCTGGGCCACAAGGGATAGAGCTAGAAGTGGATGTGTGTCATCGTGCCTGTGTTGGCCCCATTTACCAGGTGTTGGGTTTGTCATTGGCTGAGCAGTGAGGACAGTTATCCCTGAAGTAACATGCACACACTTGCGAAATGGCCTACCCCGGGGGCACACGTACACATCCACGCAAATAACAACAGTGGCAGAACAAGGACAGTTTAAATCCGTCAATCATGACCTCAAATCACAAAAGATGCAACACACACACATGCTCACGGACTCTCCCACCAGCAACATTTCTCTAGGGTCAGTGGATTATCTGCCTATCTGGTTACAACCCTTCTCACCTCTCTGTAACTAATTGGTTAGCCTGCACATCAATCATCAGGAGCCTGGAGAGACTTTAAACTCAAACCCGCCATATGGAAAACAATCAGCTGCAGCATTTAGCCTTTGGACACATAACAGCATTAAAATACAGTTGCGTTGTCCTTATATGCTTTTACTGCCTGCAAGTTTAATCTTAGGTCAGAACAGATTTTCAGAGCTCCCCTGACGCTCAGGGATGTATATCACTGTGTCAGCCCAGAGGATTAAGACAGGGTGTCTCCTATACATTATAAAGCCAGACAATCAACTTAAACTGCAGCCAAGCAAAATACTGTTTTTCCTTAACACACACACTAAAACACACAGTCTAAACTAGTAAGTTACAGTAGTCCATAAAACAAAATACAAGCTCCAGACATGAAAAAACAAAGCTAACATTAAGGCCAGCCTGTTTCAGACCAGGTGTCAGAGGCTTTAACAGCCAAATGGCCTGGGCTCAGGTCCAACCAGATGTTGCGATCACCACGTGCCACGCTGAAGACGACTACACTTTCATTCCTTACTCACACTAGGAGAGTTGGTACAATGTAAGGTCGACATGTAAGTTTATCCTTAGAACTTTACCTGAACTTTTAGGCTTTTTTTTTTATTTTTTTTACATTAATCCTGAGAATTGTATCCTAGCTTGACAGGCAAGTGTCTTCAGTTTTAAGTCTCTTAAGATTGAGATGCAGTGTTTTAGTCATATGTTGTCTAATCTTTTTCTGTCAAATCATGTGGCATATCAAGGAATATGGTGTTCACATTTTTCTCTGATCAGGCTTTCAAAAACACATTGTTCGCCAAACATGTTGCGAAACACCACAAAGGGAAGCGCTCATATCACTGAGCTCATAAGTGAAGCACAGGGGAGGCAGACAAAAAAAAAAACACACAACAAAATACATCAAACTGTACTGTACTATAGTAAAACAAGGACTTTATCCTTTCCACAAAACAATCGGGTTTTGGTGATGCAATGAATTAACACCGGGATGTGCGGGGAGTATGGTCCATGAAGTCTATAAACAGAGCTGTGGGCAAGCTTAGCCCAGCTGTATAAAAGACCAGAGCTCAACAGCCGCTGTGAGAGACAGATAAGTAAAACAAAGAGGCCAGCTGTGCGCAAAACAATGTGGAGAATGAGAGAGATAGCTGTGGAGGATGAGTGTATGTTTGTGAATGTGTGGGCAGAGGCGTGTTATCATTGTGTTATGTGTATTGTGTATGGGTTTGAGCGCACATATGTCTGAAAACTGTATTTTTTTTCTGTATATATCCTAACAACATAGATTATACATCTCATTGGCCACATAGGATTACACTGGGGCTTCAGCTTAACATGTTCTCCAGCAAGTGTTTTGTGTGTGTACTTAAAGTGTTAAGTCTCAACCAAATCACAGTCGACAGGGTGTTTTTTTGTTAGTAAAATGCTCCCATTTATGTCCACGCTTTCTCAGAATGAGACAGGGAGAAGGAAAGGCAGAGAAAGAGAGAGAAAATAATGACTATGACAGACAATTCAAGGAGAGACGGCAACGCCACCCATTTCTTGTCCACCCACACACCTAACAACACAGCACATGCTATTTTTCTTTAGCTCGCTTGAGTATCACCTCTTGCCTTTTGGGATTTGCACTGGAAAATTACACTGTCTTTCCAGGAAAGCTGCAACAAGTTTAAATGCATCCTGATTTTTTTACAGGTGCCCACAGAAAATCGGTGTTCCTTCTGTCTCCATATGCCTTCTCGGTTAGGTATTGGGAAACTTGGCATTGAGGCGACATTGCATAATATTTGGGATATTAACATTGAAATGACTCAGTGCAATGTGAGAGGGTAGCTGGTCCTGCTGACAAACCGAGAAACAACACGTTCTTTGCCGCACCCTACCCATGAACACACTCGTTTTGATTCCCTGATGTGCATACAGACTGTAGCTTACATCTCACAATCTCATAAAGCACAAATATTAAAGCTTAGGCAATCATTTTGAGCAAAGAAAAGGTGAGTTTATGTTACCAGTAAGCCCAGAAAAGAATTAAATTAACCAATGATCTCTGAGGTACATTGATGGAAGCAGCGAAAATGCTAACATTTAATGGACTTTGCCAGAAAAACTGTTCCCATGTTGGATGAATAAGTGAGCTGCGTAATACTGTCAGCAGCTGTGTTATTGTCAGTGTTTTGGACTCCTTTTGTTAAAAAAATGATACCAAAGCTTTTAGAAGTAACCTTACAAATTCTCCTGTTTTTCCTTTTTATGGAAAGCCACTACTATAAAGTAGGTATCCCTTTATTTACACAGCAGCGAAAATATCAAATCAGAGCTTGAATTGATGCCATTTAAAAGCAATTCTACAGCCATTTAAGCACGTGCTCATACTCCCTCTCAGATCACACCAGCTTAGTAAATAAAGTCCTTGTCTTGGGTCACTGAGTGGGTCTCTCAGGCTCGCAAAGGGTCAGCAGACCCCTGCAAGAGACCTCTGACTTATTCACTTAGCACAAGGAGAGGGGCTACGATGTCAATGGGGCTGCAACAGGAGGGATGGGGCGAGTGCAGGTGCTCACAGACACAAACACGTCTTCGCATCTTCACCAACACATGGACCGTTTACAGAGTCGGGAGACGCTCCCCACAATGAAACAATCATTCAGAGCGCTACTTGTAGTGATTGAGCGGTTTCTGTTGAATAAATGACGCGACCCTTTCATGTCCACACACACAAACACATAAGCAAGCACTCACATTCAAATGCACAACCTCTCACTGAACCCCCGGGGCCAGATATCACAGCCGTCGCCACTGGAACTAATAGAGCACTTCCTGCAGCAAACTCTTGAAGCAGCTGCTCTGTTCTGTGTGTGTGTGTATTTGTGCGTGCTGAAATATGGGGTATTCTGTGGATGAATTCTTCAGATAATAGCATGGTGAGCGTGGGTCACGGTGGTCTGTTTCTCTATTTATTACTACACTTTCACAGCTGGGTTTGAGGTCAGAGAGAGAGAGAAAGAGAGAGAAAAAAAAACGCTGCAGAATGGTATAAGACAAGCAGCCTTGTAGCTCAGCAGACACAATGTCTGCAAGACACCTGGTGCACACATGGAGACACACTCACTTCCTTGGACTCAAACATGCACTTATCAAGTATGTGATCAAAAACTTCAAAGCCGCACAAATCCGTGGCAAATACTGTTACTATCCTTCAGGAATGAACGGAAGCAAATTGAAATTTCTGAATAAAATAACCTGAATTGTCCTCTGTACTAACACACATGCGAACACAAAGACTCGCATGCACACAGATACAGCACAGTGCGAGTTGTCAGGAGCATGACAGAGTCCAGCAGAGCAGACAGGGGTCTCTGGTTTGAGACTGTGCAGCCGGCAGTTAGTCGCTCCTATCTCCCTGATGGACTGGCCTGGCCTGGTGTGACACTGGCCAGGTCTCTGTCTATTCTCTGTCTGTTTCTCCCTCACATGCCTCCTCCCACCAGATCCTCTCCATGCACCAAAAAAAAAACAAAAAAACAAAAACACTTTCTCCTGCTAGGTACTGTATATGCACGCCGTAGGGGAAATATACAACAATACAACAATGTGACATTTGCACTGGGATTCACATTCCCGCTGATGTCAGTGTGTAACATGTAGGCACAGCATGAAAGACAGACACAGCAGTTTCCCTGCTCTTCCCATATGTCTGGGATACTGTACAACAGATGCACACGTCTTCTTTACCTAGTTTCTTCTGCTCTGCTTGCCATGTGGAAAAACTGATTACCATCTGAGTAAAGGACAACCGAGAGAGATAAGCCCCTTTTACACACAAAGCCAATCACGTTGCAGTTTATTTATCTGGTTGAGGTCGCTGTTTTTGCTATTCACACATAAGTCACTCAAAAAGGAAAAAGTCTGTCTATCATGACTATCCCAGCTTGGGGAAAAAATGATGACATCAGGGAATGTTGACAAATAAAGAAACCACAGAAGGCTTTATGTTTTTGGCTGCTAGACATGGGAATGTTGTTGCTTTCTTTTTCACCAATGCTGTGATTTCTGGAAATCTTACTGCATACCATGATGTCAAATTGCTACAACATCCTTATCTTTTAAAAATATTTGACTGGAGCTAATGTTCCCACATTATGCCTAAGAGAAAATGGACAGCTGCCATGCAGAAAAATTCTTTGTTGAAACTAAGCAAGCTGATAAACGAGCACATATTTCTAAACTTAAACAAGATATTTTTCAACAGCAATTAGAATTTTGTCCATATGGCAGCAGAAGTTTTCTGTGCGCAGGTAGAGGAAGCTTCCCTAATACCTCTGTCGAGAAGGATGACGAGATAAAGAGGAAAGGATGAGGCACCATCTGTACAGTACAGAGCAGCTCTGGGAATTAGGATGAAACCCACACACACAAACTATGCATATAAAATGCAATATTTTCAAAAGTACACACACTCGCTCACTCACTCATAGAGAAACACACTAATCACAAAAAATATATCCAGAAAGACAAACAAAAATCCAGACTGAAACTCATTCGCTCCTACCTCCACTCTAGTAGAGTCCACTCTTCAGTCCTTGGAGAAAGTCAGCTGCAGTGACAGCGTTTCTGCTTTCTTATCCTTTGCTTTTTGTCCCTTTCTGTGACTCCACGCCTTCATATGTCAGGCATGTGTTTGCATTCCCACATATGTGAGCTCCAGTGTGGCTAAGGCCAGAGCCAGAGACACAGATGGCACCCAGATGGAGACAGATAACCGAGCAGACCAGCAAACACTGCACACACTCTCACTTACTTTCCTTCTGCCGTTACCGTTTTGATTTCTCTCATGTGAAGGTCCCTCTCTACCACTCTCACTATCGCCGTTTGCTCAGTCTGCCTCTACCGCCTCACTTAATTCTCTCCCCCTCTCTTTCTCATTGAATTTGCGTCCGCTCTCACGCTTGCTCTCTCAAGCTCTGAGTCTCCCACCCTCCCGGTCTCTCTCTCTCTTTCAGCTCAAGCTCCTCCCCAATTTTCCCACACACTGTCCTCTCACTGTTATCACGGGTCGAGTGCTCCGACAACGTCACAACCCCCAACCCCCACCCGCTCTCCGAGTCCTTCTCCCCACCCATTCCCCCATGGATCCAGGCCAATCATCCACTGCTGACTGGCCCTATTCAACCTGCATTCACCGGCAATGGACCCTGCAATTAACATAACTAATTGCTTTGGCACCTAAAGGCTAAACAAGAGGCTGTGCCAAGGGAGACAAAAGTCTGTGTGTGCGTGCATCTGCAAGTGAGTGTTTGTATGTGTGTGTGTGTCGGCTGAACAGGGGAGTCTTTTGCAGTTCCACCTCCTTCCACCCTCCCTTCTACCCTTTCAAGAGAAGTGGGGATCTCCCTTGAAAATGTTTTTATACCAAACACCCCCCTTCCTCCCTTTTTCAGCTCTTTCACTGAAGCCCTCTTTTGTCTCAGTTCCTTAATGCAGCCAGCTCAGCTCTACCTTGCCAGCCAACCCATTGGGGGACACTTGAGGAGCATGAATGAGGTATTCTTCTCCCCTCTTCGTCTCTCTTACCCTCCGTGCTCCATCTTCACTGAGTTAAACTTAAATCACTGTCTGATTTATACCCGGCCTCGCGCACAAGTGGCGCGGTAAGAGACAATACAAATTAAGATAATGGTGCCTGGCTGAGATTGGGCAACCCGCACACTTAATTCACTCTTGCCTATTATTCCCTTCCACCAGTTTACTTCTAGAAAGTACTGAGGATCGCGCTAACTTCATTCAAAGCCCCGGGTAAATAAGACATTAATCTGTTTTTAATTAGACAGCCAACAATTGAGAGAACATGATCAACGTGTGAGAATCCACAGACTCTTGGCTCTGTAAACAAACAAGCAAATGCTGTCGGATAAACACAAACAGTTCATTAGGAGAAGGTGTTGCCCCTTTTTCTTTGCCCGCATACGCAATCAACTACACGCTCCACAACAACACTGAATAACTTAAGGTGTATACAGTCTGGGGTGTAATCCTATAGTGAGAAAATCAAGGTGGTTCAGTGTGGGGGGTTTTACGATGCCACGGGTTGTCAGAAAACTACATTTAACTGAATATTCACCCATAATAACCTCTGCCTCCCCACCTCTCGTCGAGCAGGCCGGCTCTATTCAGGGTGCATCTGGTCGGTCAGCAGGCTCAGAGGCAGGACCAGGTGGTTGTGAGAGAGGGAGGAGGGGTGAAAAGATGGAGAAATGAGGAAGGCCTAGCATCTGAAGCCACATATTGTAACCAACATGCAGTTGTAGCACATAGTAGGCGGTGATATGACACCACTGATGGACAAAGGCTACTCGCTGATTGAGATTAAATCAGGTGTAATGAAGCGGGCGGCAAAAGAGTGAGCATGTTTAGAGTCCTTTGCCATTTTCTCTATCATTGGCTGAAGTCCGATGTCACTCATTTTAAACCTCAATGAAACCCCAAATCGAAGCAAATGGTGTTTAATTTTAACTTTATCATTTCTATTAAAGGCTAAATGGGAGCGTAAAGATGTGAGGTTTCTAGACAAAAGCAGTAACGTAATAAAGAAACAACATCACCGTCTACACAGGTTTTATAAGCAACCAGAGTAACTCACCAATAGCTTTACTTTAAAAGGCACAATCTCATTTAGTTTAATACCGCAGGCTGTTGCATTGGTGTTAGCAGCTTTTAAGTATCTTATTGAAGAACAAATCTAATCAGCAACCCCGAGGCAGAACCTAACATTTTATTTTGACCACATAATGAAGATTAACTGTTTTCAAATCATTGTTTAATCCAAACTAATCTGTCAAATCACTATAATAACTTTAGGGGCACGTTTCTCTCAAAAGAAGTTGTCGTTGTAATTAATCATCGCTGTTAGGAAGCACCCCCCCCAGGTACACACACAGGCTGTGCACAGTGTTATCCAACAAGCTTATTGGAGCCGTTAAACCATGTAGAGACTTGAATCCTGCACGAAATACATAACCCCCCTCATTCATTTGCATGGGAGCACTCTGTCGATGCAGCAGGGATATCAACGCAGGTGCACTGATTTCAACGTCCTGGGAGATTAGTTTGTAACATGAGCGCTGTACACTGTTCAGCCACAACATATCAATATTGAGTAGGTCCCCCTCGTGCCACTAAAACAGGCTCTAAGCCTATGTGCCATGGACCTCTGGGGGTGTCCTGCAGTGTCTAGCAGGAAATCTTTTAGGCACCCTAGGTTACAGGGTGGGGCCTCCATGGACCGGACGCATTTGAATCTGATTCAAATGTGGAGAGTTTAGTCAGCACCTTGTGCTCTTGGTCATGTTTCTCGAGCTGTTCCTGAGCTGGTTTTGTGGTGTGGCAAGGCTCATTGTCCTACTGGGGAAGGCTGTTGGTGTTGGGGAGTGCCATTGCCCTGAGGTAGTGCGCATGGTCTGCAACAATATTTAGGTTTGTGTTATGTATCAAAGCAACATCCACTTAAACGCAAGGACCAAGGATTCCCAGTAGAGCATTGCACTGTAATAAAATGTGTATTTTAATGTTTGGCTGATCAGTATATTTATACTGTGTACTTGACAGTTGTCACGATGAAACATAAAATAGCTGCTTCCCTAGTAACTTTCCAGAGTTTTGACAGGTAGCCCTGTGTTCAAACTGCACAGAGTGCAACCTCAGGTGGTGTTGGGTGAAAAGTATTGAGACAATGAAATTCACCCAGGAAGTTGATTTTAAATGACAGAATACTGTATACAGTTGCTATCTTATCAGATGCCAAAACACTGCACAACAATCTGTATTACTCAGATATGATTTCACTATGTTAAGTTATCAGGGCGGCAACTAATTTATCTTCACAAAGTAAACAGCAGAGCCAACACATCCTCTTCCAGTATGACGTGACAATACACTGAGTCCCATTTGACTTCCTTGTTGGACAACCTCGCCTTGACACCCCGACTGTGCCGACGATCCGGCCCCATTCAAATAAATGACAGGGCTGCTTTTTTTCACACACAGTTGAAGTGGGTTTGAATGGAGGCTTAAAAGCCGTTGTGCAGTGTTTGGGTGTCTGCTTAGCCTTTCACCAGGTTCATCATTTACTCCAGCAGACTTCTTTCATTGTGTCACTGGTACCTGTAGCAACAAACCAACACAGCACCTTGAGCTTTTTAAATACAGCACTGTTTGTGGTCTCTGCTTACCATTGAAGGAAAAGCTGGTTGTCACTGTTAGTTGTTTGTGAGAACTATTTACCAGACTCAGTCATTGCACATCAGATAAATAAGAAGTCCTGAAGTCCCAATAAGTCTCTTTCCAAAAGGGTCCCAAACAAGGAGGGTAACCAAGTAAACGATTCTGTGCTTTATGTATTATCTTATAATAGCAAGTCAGTATGTTGTTTGTATGCATATTGTATGGTTTCCTTTTACTGTAGCTGCTCAAGCCTCACACAGCTGTTTGCCATTGTGTGTATGTGTGGGAGAGAGAGAGAGTGACAGAACAAGAGAGTATGCAGCATCTGTTTCTGTTCACACGCTCCCTATAGCCAAACTTCCACTTTTAGAAAAAGTAAACAGCTTTTTTTTTTTTTAAAAAAGAAAGAGCAAAAAAAATGAGGGGAGGAGGAGGAGGAGCCAAAGAGGAAACATGGGGGATTTTGAGAATTGGTGATTTCGTAAACAAGATAGAAAACCAGAACACCAGTTCTGTGTTTGTGTTTGCACATTCCAAACCACAGCAAAAAAAAAAGTGTAAATTAAGGTTAAGTGCATCCATTCCTTCATTACCATGCATTTGCAATGCTTTTCTACATTGTCATTTATGTAGCACACATGCATGTGTGCCTCTGGTGAACACTGTGTTTTCTAAGGTGTCATTATCATGACAATAGATGCCGAAAGCAGCTTGTCTATAACTGCATGAATGGCATACAGAAGTGGTGCATGTGCTGAGAATGGAAAACTGCATCTGTAAAAGAGGACCGATGGCTGACCTCCATTCTGCGAAAAGACTAATTAACTCGGCTGTTCTTTCACACCAACAATAGCAGTACAGCAAAACAACAACAATGTACTCTACTGGAACATTGTCATGCTATATCAGGTGAATACAATCAAATGCCAACAAGTTTAAATGTTTAACAAATGCAAAGATGACAGTGACACAAGACACTAGCTGTAGAGGGTATAGGCTTCAGGGGTCTCTGTGTTATGTGTACAAGCAAATGTTTGACTGGGTAAAAAAACAGTGTAGTTTTGGATGAATGGAAAGCTGCAGGATTCTCACTCGGTCAAAGGGTTCACTGAATATTGAACTCAACAGAGCAACAAGGTCATCAAGCTTTCACAATCTTTCGCCACACCCACTGAACTGCATACACATGATCCTGATTCTGTATGGACATCTGAACTGATGTCTACTGTTTTATTTGCAGCCTTCTAGTATTGGTAGCATTAAGACAGAAACTGGGAAATGTGAGCTATCCTCTAGAGACACAAGGTCACTTGTTGGAGAAAACAGAAACTCTGTAACTACCACACATGTACAACTGCACTTAGATGTACTTCCATAAGGCAACACAACTCACACATGGTGAGAACATTTGTGTTTTCATTACTCACTGAGGGGTTTCAGAGGATAACCTGCGTGATGGGATTTCACAGAGAGTCACTGCCAAATCAGTGAAATAATGACAAAAATTTGTTTTAAGTTTAAAAAAAAAAGTGTGGCTTTGTATTTGTTCCCAGCTACAGCTTCCAACAGTCAAAAGTTTTCCAGCTTCCCACTGTGTTAAGTCAATCTTTGTGAGTTTTTGTGTGCATGTGTCTGTAATGTGAATGTGGCCTTATCAGTTGTTCAGCTCGTCTATCGTCATACAGTGTGGAAGTGAGCCAGAACAGCTCATTCTCAGGCCAAACTCCCACCAGTCTTGACTTCACTGGCTAGAATGTCTCTATAGGCCTCTGACACAGCAAGAACTAGTGCAAATAAAGGCAGACTTGTATGTAAGCCTCAGGATTGCTTACATGCTGTAATGGAACCCGATACAGAGAAAAGAGATGAGCACATGACCACCACTGTGCATACACTGAAAATTATTTAAATAATTTTTATGCTTCTGTGTTACTGTGTCTTTCATTAAATACAAGGAATATAATGTGGTTGATTAAAGTTATTGTGGAACAGTAACATTTTGTTTTGAATCACTCTTAGCATTCTGAAACAGCACATTTTGCTTAGGAAAGATAAAAATAAAAAGCAGTGAAATCATGTTGGCGATCACAGAGACACGAATATAAGCTGATGAGTCTTTGGCACCAGACAAACAGTAAAAATCATCACCAGAGACTACAAATGGCTCAAAAACAGTGGTTTCGTGTGTCAAGGCCCTTTAAAGCATTTACATACCAAATGCCTCCTCTCTCTCACTCTCTCTGGCCAGCTAGCTGATAAAAATTTTGGGAAATTATTCATCTCGCTGCTATTTTTTCCCACCAAACCTCATCACTGCTGCCCCCCTTCTCTCTACCCATCTTACCAGCACGGTCCCCCTCCCTCTGTCCTTCCTCCTGATGTTGTTTAATCTGATGCAGCCATAGATTTCCTTGTCTGATCCTGCAATGCCACATTTTCCATTACATCTACTACAGCACATTTATCTAATAGGGACACGTCATTTTCCAGGTCCATGACTGTCTGGAGGAGCGTTTACTGTAAAAAAAAACAAAAAAAACAGTTAAAGATCAAATAAGATGCTTCTCGGTAGTAATCAAGGGCAAAGTGAGGGCTATTTTCTCTCTGTCTGCAGGGTCAGATAAATGATAGGTTGTGTAAACAAAAAACAGACAGTGTAAAGCTCCTTCTTACTGTATGTGTTGGCTCTGGACAGTGAGGGCATTGGAGGATGGTGAGATTCCCAGAATATCTCATCCATACACACATATTGTACGCACACAGTTTTGCTTCTATTTCAATATCCTTAAATACCATAGAACCTGAAAAAATAACCTTTAAAACTTTCTTTCTTTCTCCACTCGTAAATAGCTAGATAAAGAGCAGTTGGCAAACCACAAAATGGTTCTGGTAAGCAGCGTGGCTGAGTGGATAAATCATTTCACAAACATGCCCAATGGCATAGATTACTCTACTGGGTTGTAGGGGCAAATCTTCTTGTTCTGTGCCTCTTTCAGTTGTCACACAGTATGCCATTTAAAATAAAGTTGGGCAATGCCAAAAATTCTGTTCCAATCTGATAGCAAGCAACAAAACAGCCATGATCACCAATATCAACACTTCAAATGTCAATAGCCAAAAGCAGCCAATGTACTAAAAAGTCCTGTTGTGATTGCACTGGCAGGGTTTGGGGTTCAGAGGGTCAATACAAGACAGATCTTTCAATGTTATTGGCCGTACTGATACTCACAATTTCCCACGACTTTGTATGAACAGGATCTGTTTTGGGGTAGCACCCCAATCTTTGCTAATAGTACTTTTGCAAGTTCAATAAGTATCGAGGTTACACTGGTACATATTACTTCCAGGTAGCAGACGCTTGACTAAAACCTGGCAACCTTCCACGATGTCTCAAGCTTACTTTAGTCGAACTGAATCATGATTGCCTTTCAAGTGCTGTACGTACTCACTGCTGAATCCGTTTAGTACTGCAGAACTGTACACTTGACTCAGTTTGACTCAGTTCTTGCTAATGTTAGCTTTTGTGAGCTGTCGCTGAGTTCAACATAATCCATACATGTGAAACAACAGCCTGTTTATAAAGAATACCAAATGCCACAGATGCATAACTACTTAATACATGCACAGTAGGTCGTGACTAACATACTTGAAGATGTGCAAAATACAAACTAGCCTTTCGCCATGAATATTATTCGTGTTGCATGCTCGGACTTGCTGCAACAGTTTGGTTAATAATGAAACTATGTTTTGTGCCTGTTAGTTTTTGCTATCAGATACACCACCCAGTCCCAGTAAATACAGATGGAACCTAAAACACCAAAACCTCCCACCATGACTTTGAGGATCAATGCATCATTAGTTCAAAAGCGATCTTAGTTCTCAGATTAGAATTTTTAGAAGACTTGGTAACTGTGTTTGCAAGAACTTATCAATAATTGACTGAAAGTTTATGAATCAGCGAATGCAACCATGCACTCTTCTCATGATGAGAGTCAATCTGATTGAGGTAGTCAAGTTCCTGAGACTCTGATGTCTTGTTTGTCAGTTCTGAGAGAAACAATTGCTAAGCCAATCTTTGGGGTGTTTAATGATGCTTCATTGCTTAAATTGACTAACAGCAAAATGCTCAATTGCATGTAGAGTTTGAGTGGAAGGCCAAAAGGATGAAAAAACATTTAAAGTATCTGCATAAGTTTGACGTGGCTTTGGTTTTAACTACACCGATTCCCTCAAGACTCATTCGCAGCTCATCTCAAAGACATTAAGAACAAATGGGTGGCTGCTTGGGGAGGTGTCCCATGGTGCTTTTACACAAAACAACCACTGACTGGTACTTTACCCCCTCTTGACATCCCACAAGCCAAAACACGCCTCTCCCCTCACCTCGTCCCCCCACCGTCTACCGACCTGCCCTGGCCCCGCTCTGTCCTTCCATTCAAAAACCATCGCGCCCTCCTTTTCAGTCATTCCCATATCACCCATAACAAATGAGTCCCGTATTTTCTTCTCTCCCCCCTCTTTCTCTTATTTTTCGCTGTCTCTCATTCTCTCTCTCTTTCTCTCCTTCACTCGGTGCCGATGAAAGGCAGGCATTGAGCCGGCAGTGGCATTCCAAAACCTCAGGCCTCGGCTCCAGTGTGTCTGGCTATTCAACACTGCTGGGAGCCATTAGTTTAAGTAAGGCCTGACCCGCCTACTCACCCACGGAAAACCATCAGATCTCCTATTACACTCCACACACAGAGGGGAGACACACGGCTGCTCTTCGGGTGCAACGAGTCTGTATATGAGTGTAAAACAAGGCAGAGACAAATAGAGATGAGTAAATATACTAAGTGTGAGTATGAAGGAGAGTGAGAAGGGCATGCACGAGTGTCTTTATGAGCGAGAGGGAAAGTGAGTGAGAACATGTTTGTGTGTTGGTATGAGAGAGACGGAGTGAGAGAGTGGCTGCATGTGTGCTTAAAATTTATGAGCAGCGGGTCACACGCTCACTTGGCTGCATCTTCTTGAAGTTTCCACACAGCGAAGCCAAGTGCGTAGCCAGACGCCAAACCCCTCTCACCAATAACTTTGCTTAAACGATATTCAACAACCACGCACTCTTCGAGTCTCCCCAGCCGCTCCCTTGTTTAACTTATGTAGCAGATACATCGTCGGCATATCCATCTATGGCGCTCACAGTTAAATCTTAAATGCACCAATTTTGCTAATTGGAAAATGATACCATGGATCAGAAGTTGCACTGTGTTGCCAGCTTCGCCCCAATTGTCGACACATAAACATGAATAGTTCTCATAAACAACTCCATGTTTGGGAGAAGATGTGGACGAGCCCACACACAGACGTAACACATACAGTGAGTAACTACGCACTGGACATTCCTCTCGGGACAAGAAGCTTTACTTTAGTGACAGTACTGTGCAGAATATTGTTCACAACTGGCTGGTAAAAAACGTGTGCCTTTGCCACTGTTTTATAAGGAATTGATTATTGTCCACATCTGACATTCATAATTTATAAAGGATGTCGCTCAATGATGACAAACTTAAACCATCATGTTTTCATTGTCTCCATTTCCCACATGTTTGGATGTTAAGGAATTAAGCAATAAATAAAAATATATAATCGATCATTAAAGATTTAAAAGCAGGGCCGCCGTTTTACCTCACCTGGTTGAGCTGGCGACCCATGTACAGGAGCTATAGCCTCTGATGCAGCGGCCATGGGTTCGAATCCTGCTCATGGCCCTTTGCTGCAACCCCTTCCCCCATTCTCCTCCCCCACTTTCCTCTCTCTCTTTCGACTGTCCTATCTAATAAAGGCAAAAAGGCCAAAAAATATCTTAAAAAAAAAAAAAAGATTTAAAAGCAATGATTAATGCACAGTTGTGAGTGTAAAATGAAAGTTAATGTCAGCGTTGGAGTAAAAGTCACATCACAGGTGGTAAAGTACTTATATTAAGAATTAGGCTTTAATGTGTCATGCAGTTGCTTACAGAAAATTAAAATGAAATGTTTTAATGTGGCTAAAAAAGACCAAAGGTTTAGTTTTAGTTCACCTGTGCAACTTCTCTGTACCTGCTTTTGGCTCGCCTCTTGCAGAGAAAATTAGCAACAACATGAATATCGCTTTCTGCTTCCAGTGTTATAATAAATTGACTTACATGCTGTGTCAAGAGTCATAACAACTCCCACTCTTGTCAATGCCATCACACTGAGCTGCCTCAATTAAATGCACATTGCCAGTGGGCTAAGAAAAAGGAAAAGTTGTCTTTTCTGAAAGGCAGGTGATGACAACATCACCTATGATTTAATGTTACTTTACACTGTGTTTTTCTTTCTTTTTTTTTAACCTGATGTGAAGTGTGACGTTTCCTGCTACCAGCAGTTGATTCTATATAAACCTCCCATCTCTCTTTTTCTCTCCCTGAGGCTGCAGGAGCAGCTGTGTTGTTCTCTTCCCTGGCGATGGCAACACCTGTGAGCTGCAGGTGGTTCATCTGGCAGCAGAGCCAGGAACACCTGGCCAGGCAGAGATAGAGCCTCCAGGCTCTACTCTGTGTGTGTGTGTGTGTGTGTGTGTGTGTGTGTAATAGTTTTTGGGATTTTCTGAAGGGCTAAATTAAAGCCGAGGGAAGATAACGGCTGGCTTTGCTCACCCACACCCACACACACACTCAGGGGCATGTGTTGGCATTTCCCAAGGTTAAGCCTCAGGATGTTTGGACTTGTCAGTGTTGGAATACAATCCCCAAATGTGTGTGTGTGTGGAAATATAATAGAAGGGTGGCGGCATGTGTGGGTATTTACAGTTTTACTTGTTCTGGTGTTTCTTTATTTTCAAGACATAACAAACTAAGTGAAACCTCCCCCTGCCTTCCCACTTGCTCCTGCTTAGCTTTGTGGACCGAATGCTACAAATATCTAACTGAACAACAGGGAACTGAGGCAGCACCTGCTTTGTTGTTGCTTTGCATACATACCGCCGGTATGACATCTCGTTACAGTACTCCGCTAGGACAAACAGACAAAGACAACAAGCAGAGACACCAGCTGAGGACAAGACACATAAACAACATCACCCAGAACATGATCCACGCTGAGAGCAAGAGCAGACCGTCTGCGATGCAAGTTTGTGTGTGTAGCGAGAGAGCAGGTCCTCTTCTCTGACAACACAAGGCACAGCAGGAGTGAAATCAGAGAAGGGACAGATGAGGTGAACTTCATAAAGCCATAAAACTCACAACTGACACAAGAGAAAGAAGACTTTTGGAGAGATACTAGCGTTGGCGAAAATCCTCAGACACATTCACTGCATGTGTGTTTGCGTGTCAGATAGACAAAGTGAGACCAGACCAACACAACACATCATCTTCATTCAATTATATCTCATGAGGGGAAACAATGTTTGAAACTTTGCTGGATGTATTTGTTGCATATGCTTTCTATAAGCTTTACATGTGTTTCAGTTGATAATTGATTGTTTTGGCTTATCTGTTCTTTCAATCAACAGAAATATTATTGAAAAAAAAAAAAAAGGAAGGGGCAACTTTCTATAAAAAAAGGCCTAAAGTGACAGAAGTCAAAGTGGTTTGCACACTGATCCTTCAATAAGAACTCATACACAGCTGGATGTCAGCTTTCCTCTGGTCAACGACGGGCCAGCTGCAGTCGGACTCTCAGCATGGTGGCCAAGACAGATGAGAGGGGATGGAAAGAGGGATAAGGGCAAATAAATGGAGGAGAAAACGGAGTGGGGACCGAAAGATAGGAAAGGAATAGGGGGAACAAAGAAAAGGGGAACAAAGGATGGATGGAAGGAGGCAGAAACATGAGACAGAAACAGGAGGTGAGAAAGAAGCGCTGGAGTAACCCTGGAAGGCGTGGAGAAAAGGGTAACCAATGCTAACTCCTCTTTGTCTGAGCCAAGTGGGAAATGATGGAAGGGGGTGAAAGGAATGAGGAGTGGGAACAGAGACACGGGCATTAAAAAAGCATAATGTGGTGATAAGTTTCTTTCACTTGCTTTTTTTTTCTTCGCCTGATCATTCTGAAGTGACTGGGACCCTTTTGTTCCCATCCATTGACCCTCCGATTAAAGTAGACGAGCAAATAAATGCCTACACATAACCACTGGGCCCGCATCTCGCTATCCCGATAAAGGATACAAGTTTTTTTTTTTTTCTTTCTCCCCGTGATGATTTAAATGCAACACTTTTAACAGATGATCACACAAAAGAAGCTTTAATCCCTTTTGGTTGAGTGCTTCAAAAGCCATATGACAAATATGCAAAACCATTTTCAAATCCTGCAAACCGCCTTTTTGGAATAGCCAAATGTGTCAGAGCGATGTTTACGCTACCTACTGACACCTGAATACAGAGGTCATGGCGGTGGCTGGCAGTATAACAAAATGACAGAGTTAACAACACTTGGGGACCAAGCTGAGACCTGCAATCAAGAGTGAAAAGCACAGCTGGGTTATCTTTCGGAGGTGGAAAAGTATGTTTTGTCAGGGGGGTAGACGAGCACTGACGCTCTAATATCCTTCGTCTCCTGTACGGCTGGTATTTCTGAGGATTGTTATTGCCGGGTGATCCTCGGTGCAAGATCACATCTGGATCCTATCCTCCCGGCTGCTCTGTGCAGTGCCGCACAGCAACAAGAAACAGCTGTGCAAAACTGGCTTCAATTAGCTTCACATTCTCCCTGACAGTTAATCCCTTTCTACTCCCATTCTCTCACTGTTTAGTTCCCTTAACTGTTCGGTCACTCCTCTTTTTTCTGTTTTCTTTTTTTAAAACCTTTGTTTCAGGTTGCCACATTTGCTGAAGTAATAGACAGGGGAACGCAGTGTGCTGGATTGGAAACAGACAATGGGACCGAAAGCTCAGAGGTCTCACGAAACATGGAACATGACAAATCCTATCTGCTCTAAAAGACTGATGATGCTGTTTGCAGCGGTTTTGGGATTGAGCACAAGTGAACTTGATAATAGGCTGCAGAGATGATATATTTTCATTTCCTTTCAAAGGGTAGTAAACGCTTCACTACAAGCAATCCTCTTTTAAATCTTTGGATGCAGTTTTCGCTGCATTGGATGATTAACAGTAGATGTATGGCACTTGCAATGAAAGTCTATTTAAGTTGTCATTCGGTTACGGATTATTATTCAAATAGAAAATGCCAAATTCTTTGTTGTGGTTGACATATGCGCAGCATCGGGCAAGAAAATAACCCAATAAATCCAGCCTTTAAACATCTCTTTTCCCACTAAAACCGCACTTGGCAAACACTTAAGTGTGATCCAGCAGTGCAACACATAGAATAAAATGTTGACGCTCATGAGTCATTAATCAAATTCAGCTCAGCTCGAACCTGTTCAACTGCGCGCAATCTTGACTCAGCTAAACTGCACCGAGGAATCCAGCCCAGATCGGTCCTGTGATAGGAAATGGGAGCCAGATTTGAGGTAGGGGTACCGATCTGATGGGCTTGATGAGCAAATCTGGAAGGTTCTGCAGTCATTGTTGCCCTGGGGCCTGAGTAAAACACTAACAGGTGGTGGTGCTGGTGGAAAAGACCCACGCAGAGACCAGAGGGAGTGAGAAGGACACTGGGCTCACAGCCTGACACACACAAACACATACCCCAGCACACGAATTAAGCAAAAACACAGCCAACGGCATGCATGACACATAGCACTGCACAAACACAGGCATTTATAGCACACAGAGTAGCACAAAAACATAAAATTTTTACTGATTTGCATATATTTCAACTGGAGCAACTGAAATGTCAATGCACATGCCTACAAACAGACACACACACACACACACACACACACAAACATGTGCTTACAAACAGCCCACAAAGACAAGAAACTGTGCAGGGGTGAGTCAGAAAAGATCTGCAGGCACCTCTCTCTACCTCCAGCACAGGGAAATTCTCCCACATGGCAAAACACAAAGGGCCCATGCCTGGCAACGCTAACAGCCCACTCAAGCCAAAACCAATTAAGTCTCTAATGCAAAACTGCAGGGCCCCTTTGTCATTTATTTCCCCTTTTAATGTCATAGGATTGGAATCTGGCTCCGTAACCCACCCCAAAGAAAAGAAGAAAAGGCAAAAAGAGAAAATTATCAGGGGTTCCAAATTATCCACATGTTTTTGAGTAGGGCTAATTGAATCAAGGGAGAATGGAAATGATTGACTACTGTAGCAATGTTGAGACTAAATGCTCTTTAACACATTTTCTCCAAGTGTACACAGAGCATCCATGCTTCCCAGGGCGCTGTTCAGCTCTCTGCACGGCATCAAAGGGCTCCAGCTAAACAACAAATACGGTAAAGCAGAAGATATTTTAACTTTGCTTGATTTAGAGTTGGAATCAATTTTTTTCCAAAAAAGAGGAATTGGTTTTCAAAGCCAGCATCCATCATGTTTACAGTTTCACATTACAGTGCACACTCTGCTGCTCCCTGGTGGCCACTGTAGCTCCATCATCATCATCAACATCAGCATTAAAGTCATGTGTCATGCGATTATTTACTCTGTGGTGAAAAGTCGACAAACTGGAGTCCTCAGGGGAGCCCCAGAAACAAATGTCTATCAGTCAAGGCTTCGGGCGATGCTGACCCCATTTGTATTCCAGGACTAACCCTGGTTTAAACTGTCATTTGGTCACATATTCCAGCACAATAAACCAGAATCATTGTTGTGGTGCTCACATGTGGAGCAACTGAGCAACAAAGTGACCCCAGAATCCAGTTTTTTAACACATATCCCCTTCATAACCAAACTTATCACACACTTATGTGAACCAGTCATCCCACAGCGGAGCCCCTCAGGCCCCGCTGGCAACACTTGCATTTTTGGACTGTACTATTGACCCCTGATGTAAAAGCAGGAAGAAAACTGCAGGCAAAGAGGAAAAAACCTCCTCCTGGCATCTAGCAGCAGCTCCAGCTTGGTTTCACACCGCCTGGTGTTTTTGTCTTGAAAAGCTGTAAACTCCAGATGGTGGAAAGAGAGAGAGAGAGGGAGAGAGAGAAAAACTTAGCCTGGTGGATTAAGGGCTCCAAATCCTCCGCTGAAAAGACACATAGACCGCAAGCTGCTATTCAATCAAATGGGAGCATAATAGCTGTCTTGTGGGGGCAATATCAAGGATAATGCATCCAATAGAGTATGTGTTATGCATAGTTTATTCTCGCTCTTTAATGGATCCTAATGAGCGTAAGATTTTAGTGGACAAAGGGATGACTGAGTTTTGTTTGCTCATGATAATGATTTGATATAATCTGAAGTAACACATTCAAAGGTCTTTTCTGAAGACTTAGCCTTCCCTCTGGGAGAAGAGGATGGAAATAACATTGTCTTCTTCGCACATTGTGTAGATATAGCCTGGCTCTGCTATATTGTCATTACCAGGCAAAGACATCTCTTTAGCTGAAATTCTGGCCCCTTAATTATGTAAAACACATGAATGAGACCAAGAGCATATGGAGCATTTGTTATGGCTCAACAGTGTGGAGGTGCAAACGTGCAGCACATGCACCTGTAGCTGGATGGCAAGGTGAAGTAACTCAGGTGTGATGCTTCATTTTACTCCATATAAGAAGAAAAAAAATCACAAAAGGTTTACTTACAAGTTAAAGCACTCGGCATTCCGACCATGCCCTGTGTATTTTGGAGATTTTCTTTCCCTCTTGGCAGAATGATGGTTGGTCCTTTCTGTCGTTTCTTTCCTTTTTTGGGGCTGAATAAAATACACCTCTAAAGACACTTGTGCATTAAAGAAGCCGACGCGATGTGCAGGAGACGATCGATCCGGTGCAAAACTATGGATCTTCTCTCAGAGCCAGCAGAGACCGTGTGAGTGGGCGGTACTAATTGTAAGCAGTTAACCAAGAAAGCCAATAAACGCTCCGTTACAGCGAAGAAACGGAGTCTGGGTGATGATTAACTCCGAGGCTGCAACAATAGGACGGCACAGCTCTGCGCAGCGTAATCCTCGCAGCAGACAGCACTGCCTTGAGCAAAGTCGTTTATGACCTCAACTTGTTGGTGTATCGATTTGTGTGTGTGTGTGTGCGTGTGTGTGTGTGTGTTTGTTTTTTTTAAAATACCCTCGATCTGTACCCACGAATGCCTCCACAAAGTGTCATTGAAACATGCAAGGACAGTGAGGAGGAGGAGGAGGAGGAGGAGGAGGAGGATGGATTTGTGCATGAGAGTGCTGACATTTTTTAAAAAATGTTTAAGAGTGCAATCATGCGTTAAAAAAATAAAGTTCAATACTTGGTGTGTCATCTGTTGAGCCTGCTGTGTCCAAACACCGAAGCCCGCACAGTCACACTCGATCTGGACTCCATCCACAGTCTCACCTGTTATTCTTCTTTACAAGCATAATATTTGGATGTTGGGTTTGAGGAGGCTGTGAGCTATGTCACCACCCCACCCACCATCATCTCTCCATCCGCCCCTCCCACAGCCACCCACATATGCCACACGCTCGTGTCCTCCCCCCTCCCTCATCCTCCTGCCCCTCCAGCTCCCCTCCCCTCCATCCTCCATCCTCCACTCCTGCCAGGCTGCCACCTGCTCTCTGCAGCATGCTGCACAGCTGCTCTGCTACAATAACAAATTAAGGTCTACCGTGGCAGGCAGGCAGGCAGGCAGGCAGGCAGGAGTCATTACCTACTACTCCTGCTATGGAAGAGTTGAGGAGCCATCGGCTACTGCCTCCGTGTTGTTTCCCCCCGCCCCCCTCCTCTCCCTCCTCCTTTATGTGTAAAAGCCAAGGGCCAAGGGACACTAATTGTTTTGATGTGGATCAGGAGGTGGAGGAGGGGGGGACCTGCAGTTTGGGGACACATGAGCCAAGAGTCACGTCTTGCTGTGTCAGTCAATGTCAGGAGTAACACGTGCTGCTGACTGTGCTGTTTCTGCAAATTACATAAGAACAGGAAAACACATTCAGACCACTGCTTAAGTATCACTCTTGATTGATCCACATTCTCAGATTTTGTTGGACAAGCATAGATCAACAAGACATTGTTAGTGCATTTTCACTCTACTTTTGTCTAATCTTACTGCTCCATCTCAGCAGCATACTTTACTCCATCCATGTTTGAGCTATTTCAATTTCATTTTAACATTGATTCTCTACTCGTGCTCTTGGATAAAATCTGTTCAAAAAAGCAGAACTAGTTTGCAAATTAGGATACAAATCAGTGAAATGAACACAACTTCCACTGAGTTCGTTTAAGGTCCTGGGAAATATGCAGCAATGGCTCTGTGCTGAGCAGCAAGAAGTGTATGCAGAAAAAATAAATATCAGATCTATTTATATGGGTCATCTGGTTGTTTCAGTTAAATTGCAGTTGCACTGAACAGCGTCCAGTAGATCAGATCTAGTAGATAAGTTTGCCGATGACACAGCAGTGATTGGCTTAATTACCAACAATGATGAAATGGCTTATAGGGGTCAGTGGAGTCAGGAGCTACCACAGCCTCAATGCTGACAAAGCCAAGTAGCTGAGTGTGGACAACAGTAAGAAAAATGAGAGGTGTGACCCCCATCATCACCAGCGCTGCCACCACAACATCCGTCCATCTATTATCTATACACTGCCTAATCCTCACTGGTTTGCGGAGGAGCCTATTCCAGCTGACTCAGGGCGAAGGCAGGGGACACCCTGGACAGGTCGCCAGTCTATCACAGATTAGAGACAGACAACCAAGCACACTCACATTGACACCTATGGACAATTTAGAATCACCAATTAACCTCAACATGTTTTTGGACTGTGGGCGGAAGCTGGAGATCCCAGACCAGCTGCTGCACAGGGAGAACATGCAAACTCCACGCAGAAAGATCCCGGGTGTCATAACTGAGATGCGAACCAGAGATCTTCTAGCTGCAAGGTGACGGTGCTAACCACCAAGCCACCTTGCAGCCCCCCACCACAACATCACATGGGGCAAACACATCAGTTGAACAGTAAGAGAGCCCTCTTTTCTAGCTCAAGCAGCTCAAGAAATTCATTATGGGCCCAATGATCCTATGAGCATTCACATATCACAGCCTGGTATGGTGGTGAGGACAGACTAGCAGTGAGGACAGCCTCGCAGATTACATCCAGGACATGTACAACAAGCAGTGTATCCAGAAAGGATCGCTGGAAACCCCAATCACCCCAACAAATAACTGCTTGTGTTGCTACCTTCTGGTAAACGCCTCAACATTCAGACCAGCAGGTTCTTGGTCAGGGTCTTCGCCAGGCCATGTCAACATTCACATTCATACATATGCATACACATATACAAATGACTGATTTTACTTTCACAACATTCACATTCGTACATATGTATCGCTGCAGCTGCTCTGCATTACACAATATTATTGGAGTGGAGTAACTCAGCCATGCATGTTAGAACCAAGTCTGAAGAAAAGCAGTGATCAGAAAGCCCCACCACTCAAGCTGACAAGATTGGTTCCTTTGTTTTATTTTTACAAATGAGACCCCAAAGTCTGAATCCGGGTTTTTGAGACTGTCATTGATACACTGCAGTTTGAAGGTGGAAATGCTCAGTCATGGCTTTGGCTGCTTAATTTGCTCATGATATGTCTTCTGTATATATATAAAAAAAAAAACTTATGGGATTGTATTTGCTTCTATAGATCGTAGTACAATGTTTAATTTCATTACAGAAATCCGTCAGTCATTGTAACCTAAGTGCATTTCTCATTCAGTAAATCACCCATTCAGTGAATCAACTGAGACAAAACCTTTGATTGTGAGAATAATGGCCTATCTAACTCATCTTGTCAACCAGCTCTGTGACAGGTTAACAAAGAGGTGACTAGTCAGTTAGCAGGAGGCTGAAGGCAGCGAAGAAACAGCTCAGACGGTGGTGGGATTTTCAGTGGCCATTATGGCCCCTCTGTGTGACAGCTGGCCATTGCCCCCCTTCATCGCCTTTCAGCGTCTTTGTCACAGCCTCTTTAATCACACCAGCAGGACTGTTACACAGCAAATAAGCTGCCCTGACCTGTGAGCTGACTGAATGACTGTCCAAACGTATAATCTACCGAGCTGTTGTAAAGTTTTTTGACACATGTAACCCTGTCCCATTACACCATTAACATTAAGTCAGGACCACATATAATCAAGAATGACTGACTGTTTTCAGTTAAAGCTTCTGACACATAATAGAAGATAGTACAAACTAAAGTAGCTACAATCATATCATATTTTTATATCAACACTTGATCACATTTCTGCTTGTATATAAGAGGGGTACTTATCCACAACTCGCTCATTGTTTTGGCTTTCTGCCCTATAATTGTAATGTTTCAGTTTGCTAAACTGCTCTCATCTGCAGTGTTTTCAGCATAGCAGGTTGTTTTTTCCGCAAAAAAGCGAAGGAAAACCCAATCTCTGTTTTGTGGTCTGCACTTCAACTTAAGTAAGTAGCTTGTGTGTTAACATATTTAAGCATTAGCTGCTAAAAAGTCAGACATTTCCCTCAGAAGTTAGAGGAGACCAAAAACATGGCAAAAAGAAAGCGGACTTTGGCAGCCAAAGATATAAATTTTTATAATTGTTAGGAAATATTGTATGATCTTACTATGTAAATAGGAAACTGTTTGCTGATTAAACATTATTCAGGTTTTAATTTCATAATCTACTGAAATTGCCACAGTTTCTTGCAGAGGCAAAATAATGATGAATAGTATGTTTAATGCTCGTGCTAGTAACAATAGCAAACTCATTCAAGCAATCTAAACTTTAAGAGAAGGAAAAGAAAGTAGACAATCTAAAAAAAGAAGTAGATATAATATAACTGTGTAGCACAATCTGCAAGTATTCCCTGTCATCAAGATTCAAAATAGGCAGTGCCTGTTATAAAAGAATGCACACATTCCTTTTACTGTGCTATTTTCTGGTGTGAACTGACACTAATAAACTGTGTTGAGTGATATGTTACATTGGAAAAATATGGTACTTCTCACTGTGGGCAAAATCACCGGACATCATCCGACAAACTACCTCTGCAAAGTCCATTGAGTTCAGTAATAGCTGCCTTGGAGTGGTCTGACGGTGTCGACAGCACTGTGAAAGGATCCCATTAATATATGAGCCCACATGCAGTATTTACCCTTTGCAACCCTGTTCTCTCACCACTGTACAGTGGTTGACCTGACAGATTCTTAATCCCCATGTGGGAATGTTTTCTCCAATTATTTTCTCTTTCAGTTCACTGTACAAAGTCAAGAGGGGGCAAGTCATTAGCTGGGACTGTTTACCCTACTTTCTCAGCAGTCATGCCATCTGTGTGAGCTCTGTAGGTTGCATAAGGCCTGGCAGATATGACACCTCCGCAAAACCTGTTCCCTTTCATCCATTGTTTCAGTCTGTTCCTTCCAAAATTATCCTTCTTTTCTGCCTGCCTTTTTTTTTCTTGTTCCTTCGGTTATCGCTTCACAATTTCACTCTCCTCACTGATTATCTTTTCATGATTTATTTACCAGTTGTATATCTCCCTCTATCTCTATTTCATACACCTCTCCTCTCCTCCTGTCATCTCCCAACAGCTGACAGACCAGACCCTGCCTGGTGGTGACACTTCACCCACGCCGACCCAGGCCGACCCGAGCCAGATCCCTCATCCATGTGGGAGCCAGAGCCAGGGCCAAGGCCAGGGTTTCTGCTGCGGGGGGGAGGGGGGGGGATGACGAGGCCAGCAAGATGGCCCTAGTCATCATAATCATTCATTGCCTGCTGGTCCTTCTGTCCCTGGCCTCCTCCCACTCCTCATGCTTTTTTGTCCTCCTCATGTCAGGGCCACAAGGCACGCGTATCAGCTGAGCCCAGGATGGTCAGAGTCAACGGGGTCAGGTGGCAGACGCCTGGTTAATTCTCCTGAGGATGCAGAGTGCTTGCGTCAGCTCCCGCAAACGGACACTGAAACGCACAGATAAAGACAAACGCACATGCATTTGCATTGGCTTGCATGCACAATATGCACTAAAATAAGAGAGTGCAGGATATAGATAGAGCATGATATTATTAGAGAGGGCTGAATCGTCGGACGGGGTTGGCTGGGGTGTGTCCAACAGATAGATCGGCATTAAGAAGGAGGAGGGGAAGATTATAAACACATGACCAGATGGAGAGAGAGATAGCCCTATTATGTAGATCCCTCCAACCCTCAGCCCTGTCTCCTCTCCTTCGCTTGAATCCCTCATGCATATATACCTTTACATTATTCAATAGGTTATAATGAGAGTAACTGAATATTGTGAGGGTTAAAAAAAAAAAAAAGGTTGCTGGGTGGTGTAGATGGCAGAAGGTGGGCCACAGGTGTACAAGCCTGAGACTTATTCTTCTCTTTGACCTCTCATTATCACCCCCAAGTTCTCATTCATTACTATCCTTTCCTATGTCCTCGGGTGTTTGGGAGGCAGCGTGGTGCGTCTGCCTTCTGCAGTCTGTTCACTGCACAGTCTGTCATTCATATTTTAAGAATAAATTATTCCATATTTTTCATGTTTTATTGTCTGCTCATCTGTTTGTCTGTGTCTCAGTTTATATCCATCTGTTTTCCTGTCTTCCAGCCCATGTCTGATCTCACGTCTTTGCTCATTCTGACCGCATTTCCAGCGATTTCTCAAATGGCTTGCAGGTGCTCAACAATAACATGATTCCCAGTTGTACTGATGGATTAAAACTCAAGAATCATCACTCATCGGACTGTCACTTTCAATATGAGTCTTGCAAAGCCCTACTGTCACATCGAGCTCAATCTATTTTCTTCTTTGTCTGTTATCAGTTCATCTATCTATCCACCAGCCTGTCCTGGTCGGCCTGTAGATGAGAGGTCTGGTCTGTTGTTACAGAGGAACAGGTGGGGCGGGCTAAACAGTCAGCACAAGGTTTGAATCACACACACATACGCACAAACACACACACACACACACACACACACACACACACACGCAAGCTGCAGGGAGGCAGGCAGTCAGCCGCTCAGACACTGGCCCATATGGTAGACCTCTGGAGCTGTTGCCCTTAGCAGAGTAGGGGAGGGATGGATGGAGGGAGGCAGGGATGGTTGGAGGAGGCAAAGAGAAGCAGGGGGAGATTGAAACTAATCAGCAGGCCACCCCAACTGTCCACTGTCTTTGGGGAGTTGAGACATGCATATATGTGGCTGATTGAACTGTGGGTGCCGAGATGACAAGCGGGGGGTTGTAGTGTGTTCAATTGTGTGAGTGTGCATACATTACTAGTTTTATTTATTTTGTTATTCCACTTGATATCATTTATCTAACAGAAATACAAACATTCTTTAGTATTTTCAACTTTTGAACAACTTAGATGTAAAATGTCTTTTACTTCGACGTATATAATATATACTTTACCTCTTCTTATCCTCGACATAAGCTGTAAAAAACATATTTTTTTAACTGTTTTTTTTTTTAACCATTTACTGTTATTTATCAGAATTTCCATTTAGTAAATAACAGATAATAAATCATAAAATCACAGCAAAAAACCCCCAAAACTATCAATTACATGTTACCAGTAAAAAGAAAACAGGTCAAACTGTTCATGATGTCCACATCAAAAATCTGTATTTTTACAGATAGTTATTAGTTCTGTCCAATGACAAAATGACACTGTCTTTACTTCATTTAAGTCAGTAAAATATGTTTTTAAACTATAATTATAAATTCAATTCAAAAATAAATATAAAAAAATATTGTGATTTTAAAGACATGCAATTATTTGAAAGGATAGCTATGTCTATTAAGGATTGAAAAACTGTAAATAACTTTTCAAACTGTTCTAAACAACACTAACAGATTATCCTTGTTTGTTAAATTGCAGATGATGTCTAGCAAAATATTATTTACATGTTAACACTACAAAAACAGACCAAGACAGTACATAATGTCCATATCAAACAACTGAATTTATTATAAATGGTCTTTTTTTTTCTTACTATGTTGACTGTAAAATTATTCTTACTAAAATTCTTACTAACATTTTTACTGTATTTAAATCCTCTTTAAAATGCCTGACTGATATTAGCTGTTATTGGGGGGGAAAAAATCTGTATGTTTTTATTTATTTCTTTATTTTTACAGTGTATGGCATCTGTGTTTTGCAGTTATTGTTTGTTATCTTGTCTGTGGCTTCTTGTTACTACTGGATTTTTACACACAACCACAGCATAACTCTTCACAGCTGTTATGTTTAGCACCAAATGGCAGAGGTATATTTGGATAAAACCCTCTGCTAGAATATATTGCAACTCATGAACACTAATGACGTTTTAGTTGTTTTGGCTCTACTCCACAGAAGTTGGAAAAAACAGCCAGTACAATGCAAGGACATTGGAAGAAAATGTGTATTAAGGCTCTGAGTCTTTCAGTATGGATGTAAACACCCTCAAACACACTTACAGACTCACATTTAAATATTTGCCGCAGTCCCTATACTTAGAAATGACACTGTGCTTATGTCCACCTATGACAAGCAACTTTTAACTACTATACATGACTACATAAACTTCAGACTACAAATGTGTTCTGTATGAGACATCCATTCTTCTTTGTGTGAGAGATCCTTACAAATCCCGCTGTTCCATTCACTGAAGCTTTGAAAACATATTAAGCCGTGCTACTGTGAAAGAGAGGCTGGCCACCTGCCACTCACATCACACAGTAATAGACTGACAGATGTATAGACAAGAGGTCAGATGGTCAGACACTTTGTCATAATGCTAAACATCATTAGATGGAGACGCTGCTCGAGTCGTTGAAGCCTCCCGTTCATTGTTGCGGAGACGTTTAAATGTGCTGTTCAATACGTGTGATAAGCCGTACATATGAGTGTCTGTGTCTAGCAAATGGTGGTGAAAGTTTATGGTGAGACCTTGTAAGATTCCTTAGTTAAAAGTGTTTTTGTTTTTTAAATCTATTATACACATTTGATAGAGACAAAAAATCTCCATTTGAATCATTTAGTTTTATGGTCAATAGCTGACACAACAACCAGCTGACATAGATTTAGATTATCGCTGCATGAAATGTTAGCTAACAGCTTCCAGTGTACACATACAACAGACATATGTAACAATTTATTTGGACTTATGATTGGGGGCAGCTATAAAGAAAAGTCCTTCTAACATTTCTTATTGTTTTCTACCAACTCCTGAGGGGAATACATGGCTCTTTGGTGTCACAGAAAACTCAGTTGGCACGCAGTGATTTTATCACAGTTGTCGTTTTTGTAGAAAACATTGATGTGAATTCTGAAATTGAATCACTCATTGTACCTGCAGGCCAAAGATCTGTTGTGTGGAACCATTGAAATCATATGAAATTGCTGCTAATACAAAAAAACCAAAACAAAACAAAACAACAACAAAAAAATACTATTATTGGAGCAATAAATAGTTTCTGTCTTGTAGAAACCTATCAGAATTTTTTTTCAAACCCTCCAGGTTCTTGAATTATTGAAGCTACATTCTAAACTGCTAAACTCCGTTCACCACCACTTTTAGGGCATAAATTATTTAATTTAAAGAAATTAATAAAAAAAATAAATAAAATTGCCCTTGTTCTTGTTGATAAAACCTATAATTGTTGTATCTTGATTAGTTCCCAGTAGATATCTCTTCATCTATCTTTAAATTAAAATTTCATCCTCGCCAGCTGGACAACTGAAATTGCCCTTGAGTGCAAATTAAAATGATTCATGATAAAAACACAAGGCTATTTCTGTTTCATTCCAATGTCTTTTTCATTTTGGTAATTTTTGGATTAAAAATATATTTATTTGTGTTTTCAAAATCAGTACTATCCAGAGTTACTTGTTTTTAAAAAATGCATGCATTTTGGTGGACATATGGTTGGATATGAACTTAATAACTATAGTGCATTTAATCCTGGGACAGATTGTGGTAGTATAATTTTAATCAACAATCTTATCCTCAGGAGATTAATTTTTGTTTGACATATATTATTATATGTACCTTCAAATACACGTCTTCTTTAACAAGGTCAGTTTAAGATTATTTCAGATTAAAAAATCTAATATATTACAAGTGTCTAGCAAAAAGTCAGAAATTGTTGTTCTTAATCCAAAAAGATTGTTGTTTTCCCTCTTGGCTTCTTTTGTAGCAAAACCTGTTGTTAAATGTGTTTCAAATAAAAATTTTAAAAAAAGATTGAAGCTACTGGTGTTGGTTATGTCATATTCAAAAGAAAGCAGTGCTAGTGAAACATTTGCGTATGCTGAGGTAATGGAGCTATTCAATCACTAGAGGGAGACAGAAGATTGGAAACCAACCTTTTAAAAACTCATGTTCAATATTTACTGTGCAGCCTGCACATTATAGTCAACTGCTGCAAATATTCTGTCACTGGGAATAAAGTTACTGCCTCAACATGCACGGCAGTAAACATCAGCCAATTACAAATCAAATGAGCAGCTAAGGTTGGGGCTTTGCTGTTTAAATGTTTTGAAGAAGTTTTATTATCAGATGAGCATCTTTAGACCATCTGTGTGGGTTGAGAGCAATCTTCAGTCAATGCCCCAAACTTGTTTTCATTAAGGTAAAAATTGCCCCTCACCAGCCCACCCAGAAGAGTGTTTTCTAAAATTGGGTGCTGGAACTTCTTTGCTATTTCACCTGCTGTGAAGCAGATGCAAACATAGGCTGCCACACACATAGCTGAGAGGCTGGCAGATTACTTGCAGATGCAACAGAGCACAAGCAATCTGGACTGCTTCATCAGCTTGTTTCGTTGACTCATGCATGTTGTTAATGTCTACTCTGCGCAATTAAGTGCACCTCTGCTGAGTCACCACGATCGTGCAGCACTGGCCTATGTTGAGTTGAAGGTAAATGGCTTATTACTGCTGAAATCGTAGGTTATTACAAATCAGTTTTACATATATACTACACAGCATTTTCAGCATTTTCCATTAAATCTGGTCCATGGGATATTGGAAGAAAAATTGAAAAGTTATAACTAGAGGTTTGTCTGAAGCAGAAATTATTGCAAATCACATAGAATTGCTTGATAGATTGAATAGATGGAATGTGAAAAAAATAAGTAATTTCAATGTAATATTGTCGACTAAAAATAAAAATAATTACAGTCAAGGCAGATAGAAACAGAAGAACTGAGATTTGGCACTAACCTTGAGCACACAGAGCCATTTGAAGGAAATTGTTTCCAAAACTATGTCTGGATATTAAATTATCAACATAAACAGTGATGCTATAATGACTGAAATTTTAAATCAGCAAACTTTTCAGCAAATTTTTTTTATTTTTTTTTTGTCTTTTGAAGTGTTTTTCTTCTCTCTTGTGGAAATCCCAGTCTGACACATCAGGTCTTTGGGTTCTGGCCTGTGTCCAGTATTGATTCAGCTTCGTCAGTGCCCATATACTGTCCTGCCAACTCATTTAGTGCCTACTGGACAGAAGCTTTGGACTAATCACTCTTCAGAGAACATCTCACCGATCCTGTGTCTGACTTTCATTAAGATTTTGCTCATTACAGAACAGAGCTCTTCATTTCCCACAAACAGTTTGCAGAAGTTGTTGTGTAAAAGCCCAGAACTGTCATGGTATTGAGCTGGCATAATCTTTTATTTTTTTTTATTTTTGTCAGCTCTTTCAAGGCAAGCCAGAGTGTTTTTTGTTTGTTTGTCTTTGTGACTCAGTTTTGTTTTTTTTTTTTGAACAAGAACTAATAAATCTAAATAATTCCTCTTTGTTTAAAGCTGACAGGCCTGGGCTTCTTTACTCTGTTAACATCACACATAGTGTAAGAATATTTGCTGTCACGCCTGATGTGAGCTCTCTCCACTGGAAACAGTTACTTTGCCTTTGGAAGCATATTGATTTTATTTTCTCCCTGACAGAACATCTGTACATAAGAGAGCAGTGATTTTTTTGTGTGTTGTGTGTGTGTTTTGGGGCACATGGCAAATGACATGTGTGATCTGAGGCCGGGTGGTTCAATGCACTTGATATAAATAAATAAATGAATGAATCAAAACTTAATTATGTGTGACTCAGCCGCACACAGTTGATTAATGGATGGACCCAACAAGAAGCTCTTTGAACTTTGAGTGTGTGTGTGTCAACACCGTTGCTAATCGTATCACCCTCAATTAACTTTAGCCTACTTCTTACTACTGGATAAAACCTCTCTGGTGGAGGAGAAAGTAGACGGAGAGAGAAAGAGGGAGGGAGAGGGAGGGAGAGAGGGGGAGAGAGGGGGAACCGAGTGTCTGCATGCCCCCTACCCCAGCCCTCCACCCCCTCTTTACAGGACTGCCAGCCCGTCTAGAGTTATTCCAGGAATGCGTTGAACATGGCTGCCGCGATGAAGGCGCAGAAAACGGGACTGCTGGAACTTCGAGTGACCGTGGACCGCTGGATCCGGGTGTTGGCTACACTTACCGAGGACACACTCACCGTGAACCCCGGCGAGGGCGCAGAGGAGCCCGCCAAGCCCAGCCCGAGTCCCGCCGGCGCTATCAACGGAGACCCCCCGAACCTCAGCACGTCCCCGGTCCCGGAAACCATCACCAACGTGAAGCGCACCGTGCGAGTTACCAAGCAAGATGTTGGAGGACTCGGTATCAGCATTAAAGGTAAAGACAGTTTAAACAAGTGTCACAAAAAACGGCGAAAAAGAAAAAGGGAAAAAAAACTTCGCGAACGGCGAGTTACTGTCAGTGAGCACAAGTTTGGGAGCAGCTTCTGTCAACGGCGGCGAAAACACACCGCAGCCAGATAACTCAGCTAACTTCAGACTGTCCGTTAAATCCCACAAGCGGGGCACAAAATCCACTTTCCCCACGTTTTGTGAAGGCAAATTGTCTTTTACGGCAAATTTAAGGCTGTTTTTTGCTCAGATATAAAGTGACAGCTGTGGTTTTCTCAAGCTGTGCCTCACCTCAACGGGGAACCATTTCAGTGCCCCGGAGTCACCGGAGATGGCAATTAGTTAGCTGCTGTGGTGCAGCGTTAGCCTGGATGTTTCACTTTAATAAGTCGCTTCATGTTATAAAAGCAGCAAAATGAGGTGTATGTTATAAAGCATAGTGCTGTTTGGGAGTTAAAAAAGTTAACGCAATTACAAAATGACATATGGCTATTTTCTGTACTATTAATACCAATAGTGGAGTTAACTTTATGTTAACTGTAGCCGGAGAAGCAGCATGCTAGCAACAAACATGCCACCGTTAGCATTTGTTTTGTGCGCCAAGACTTAATATAAACCCTAATCACTGTCTAAATAGTTCGTACACATGCAGTAAAAACAGAATCATCATGTCACTTAATGGTGTGGCTGTGATGACTTACAGGTGACAGAAGTGAATTCATTGCTGTTTTTACAAAATCAGGTATAAACGACTAGTTTAGCTTAAATATCTTTTTTTTTTCCTGATCAATTTTGCTTCTGAATGAGCAAAGGTGAGGTGAGACCGCTCCTGCACATCGCCAGCGTTGCTCCTGTAACCTCTCAATAGAAAAAGGTTATAACCTCTCCATATCTTACAAGCCAAGCTTACATACCTGTGCTGTGTTCTGTAGAAGCTCATAAAAGCCCCTTTCTTTGTCCTCTTTCCTGGACCTGCAGCAACAGGCTACTATCTCTGCAGAGATCTCAATGTGGAGAAGGCCAGGAAGATTAAGCACTGAGCAGATATGTAGATACAAAACATGTAATGGATAGTGCAGTGGTTGCACAGTTGGAGAAATGTTCTGATTTGATTTCACGGAGATGGCCAAAGCTGTTTAGTTTTGTAGAGCACGCTTCATTGACACCCACAGAATTTCTTCTCTTTTTTTCACACAGCTTGCTTGCGTTACGATGTCTTTTGTGTCTTTTTTACTGCTATCGTAGTTGCTAATTTCATATTTCCCCTGTGGTTAGTTAAACTAGACCTGTTTGGGGTTATAATGGTGAAGTTGTGACTCTTCTGTGGCGCTCACCTTGGGATGTCATTCACGCAGCATCACAACAAACATCAGTGCAGTAAAGGCCGTGATAAATAATGGACGTGCATTCTAAAATCTGAATGCAGTGCGTGTGTGTAAACTTGCATGTGTGTCAGTTGACTAGTCCTCCTCCTGGCAGGTTAGTATTCTCAGGTAGTCACTTGGCCACTGGCTGATGCGCGGGGTCGACGTGATGGATAATTGTGAAATCACATTATTATCATGTCGCAAAGATGGCTCATCATTGTAGCTGCTGGTGACATGCTAATTTTAGCTCTTCCACCATTGCCACCAACAGCAAAACAAAGCCAGGCCCTAATGACATAAATGTAATGTCCACCTCTGTGGAAATGGGTGGTTTTGAAAAATCAGACAGCATGCTATTAAAACAAAATCATAGCTGGCAGCCCGTTGGCTTGACATTGTTGTGAAGCTGGTTGTTCAAAGTCAGCGAGGGAGGAGGGTTTTAACAAAGCGATGGAAAGAGAAAGGCGCCGGCAGAGAGCAAGCCACAGATCAAATGGGACATGGAGCAACCCAAAGAGGTCAAATGAATGGAAAGGAGGAAATAGAAAAAAAGTGTCAGTCAGAAACATACAGGGTGAACTAAATGAAAGAGCAGGGCAAAAGTTGTTGTGGGCTAGCTGACACCACATTGTGAACAGCTGAGAGGAGCAGCCCACAGCAGTCAGTTGTCATTGGCCAAAGATGAAAGCTATGTGGCTGGGAGTGGAGTACTCCACTAGTGTTAATTTTAGGGAGCCCACCCCAGCTTGCAGAAGAGCATGAAGGCAACCTTTACTCACATGTCTAAATTTAAGAGGGGAGGCGAGGAAGCCAGACTCCGGGTCTCTAGACAGGCCCGCTGGTCAAATGTAGGAGGAGCCTGTTTCTGCAGATCTTTCTTTTCTTTTCTAAGCCACTTAGGTGCGAGCTCAGTGGGTTTTACCACAAGCAGTCAGTGCACGGTATCATAGAAAGACATTGTTTACATTTAGAACAATCCCAGACATTGTTGTACTAATAATCTCATATTGTTGAAACTGTAACATTTAACTAAATGAAAAAAAGACTACATCGCATGTTCACAAAGACAATATATTTGTCATTTAACAGGGCTCAAGTGCAGTGTTACATAGCAAATCTTTAACTAAAAATCTCTCCG
This sequence comes from Stegastes partitus, assembly GCF_000690725.1. NCBI lineage: Eukaryota > Metazoa > Chordata > Actinopteri > Pomacentridae > Stegastes > Stegastes partitus. Next base: position 53,374 of record NW_007577902.1, read on the forward strand.
TATGTGGCTGTGTATATTCATCAGGAATATCCAGCCACATTTCTGAAAGTTCTTAAAGTATTGTGGTAAATCTGATTTCTGTTGTTTGTTGGTACTGTATACAACTTATTTGATGAAGTTGCATGCTAATCATGCTGAATTCCTTGAAAGGAATATTATAGCAACAAACACATTGTCATGAAATTACCTTAATATGTACATGTCAGTGCTGTACAAACCAGTAGCATTCATTTACCTGCCATGTGCAGCTCCACCCAATCTCCACCGCTGCCTCCCGCAGGTCAGCTGAGTGACAGGCTGCCAGCTGGAAGGTGCGGAACTGTGTCTGACATAAAAAAAAAATGAAATAAGAAAGGTAGAAATGGGAAGGGAATAAGGGTTGTGTAGGAGTCTGGGACATATTGGTGGTTATTTTTGCTACTATATGTCAAATATGTTTGTTCAGCAGTCATGTCAGTAAGAGGTATTTCAGACTAGAGTGAAACTTTAAAGTATGTGACAAGAGCAAGGCAAATGACAAGGAGATATAATGCTGGAAAGGTTACTGTGAGCGTATCTTGTTGCTGTTGTTGGCCATCCCCTCCTTTGGCTGCCCTAAGATCAGACTTAATGGTGTGGAAGGTAAAAACAATGTTTAACCATCCCTTACATCAAGTTATTTTATCTCCATATTGATTTGAACATCTGCTATCTAAATGTACCTTTGTCCTTTTGGTGCCAAAGTTGTTTTGACACCAATGTCATCCCCTTTTCACTCCCACACCAATGTTACTATCATTCTCTGGCTGACTCAAAGAAACAAAGCTCCTTTGCCTTCTTGTCAAACCATTTACAAGGTGGAACTGCAGTTTGTAAATTGGAAGTGCATTGATGAGCTGTTTGCATGATATGTAGCCAACCTATGTCAGTTTTAATGAAGCTCAAAGTTCACTGTCCTGGCAGTCACTGCTGAAGTCTGAAACATCTCCCTGCATTAGCTTTTCAATTCCATTAGTTTTATGATTGGCTCAGCTTCCCATTGCTGGTGTGGTATATACTGTAATTTAATGTTAGTTTTTGCCATATTACCTTTCAGTATTTAGCAACTTTATTATCTTTTTACTCCTCAATTTTGTGCCTATCATTTGGAGCTATTCTGCGCACTAGACCAGGTAATGGTTGGTGTCAAGTCTTTAAACCCATCACATAGCTGATTCAGATAATAAGTCTGCTGTTTGTGAATTGGTACTAGTACTGTGGAGTTCTCATGCAGTGAAAGGAGATTATAGAGCAATTCAATTCATAATAGTTACGGCAGTATAAACTGGGGACAAAGGTAACCTTAAGGTTAGAGAAGCAGCTTGTGACTGGAAAGTATTCAGAATTAATCCTCCAACCAGCTGGAAAAGCTTGGATTGGGGTGAGTGTGAATGACAGTGAATGCTAGAATATTCAAATTGGCATTCAGAACCACATATTAACAGCTTATATCATAATTACATTAAATAAGTGCGTTGCTAACAATTATACTGTAGATATGTATTTGCTTTGGTTGTGAGCTTGTTCTGCATAATGATTTTCATTGAAAATCTTCTTTTGAAATATGACGACTATGTTAACTCTCAAAGTTGTTTGTGCTTAGTTTTCCTGGCAGCTGTTTGTAATAACCTCCAAGTACATGTCGTTCCTGTCACTGAGTCTCATCCATATAGGCAATGTTTTTTTTTCACAGGATCACTTGCTGCTGACTTATTTCAACAGAGCTGTCCTGTTTATTAAAATTTTGGGATTGCAATAGTACGGGACAGTCTTTTATTTTAAATTAAATATCAGAATATTAACAGAAAGCCCATAAGAATTGCAGCTCAGAGTTGTACTCTGCTAGGGTCTATATGTACTAAAAATTAATATCTTGGTATCAACACTTAGGATAACACAAACTCCAACACAAAACCTTTGTGTTTCACATATGCTTAATTAATAGAGAACTTTTTTTTAACATTTATCCTTCAGGGTTGATAAGTCATTGCTCATTATGGGTAACTACCAGACAGTGCTTTGAGCTGGACACAGTTTGAGTCCATAGAGTGATAAGTACAGATACAGAGAGGTAGCTACATCAATCCCACATTGCACAAACGTGATGACACCAACAATCAGAACATTGTGGAACATCGGATTTGATAATCGGTAACACCGATAATTGGTCAACACCTTATAATGTTGATATTAATAATAATAGTGACAATAATCATAACACACCTGTATGTACTCTATACGAGGTGTGTCAGAAAAGTTTCAGGACTGGTGTCGAAAAGATGTATTTCAAATCCAAACTACAAGTTTTCCCCTTCAAAGTAATCCCCCTGGGGTCTAACACACTTTCCCAGCCTTCGCCACGCCACCATGCACCCCTGGAAGGATTCTTCTGGGATCCTCCGTAGCTCCATCGTCACAGCAATCTTGATGTCGTCTACGTCTTCAAAATGGGTTCCCTTGATGACCCCCTTGAGCTTGGCGAAGAGGAAAAAAATCCCACAGAGCCAGGTTGGGTGAGTCGGGAGGTTGCTCCAACACGGCAATGTTCTTCTCAGCCAGGAGCTGTCAGATGCTAAGGGCATTGTGAAGCAGCCACAACTTGTCCTGCACAACTCTCGCCTCTTCTCGCGCATTGAACGAAACAAACGCCACAGGATCTCTTTATAGACGTGCTGGTTGATCGTCTGAAGGGGAAAACTCGGAATTTTCAGCTCCGGTTTAAAATATATCTTTTGTGACACCAGTCCTGGAATTTTTCTGACACACCTCGTATGTTCCTGTGACAAACTCAGTTGGATTTTACATAATTAAAGAGTAAAAACAGTTAGTGATTTGGGTGAATTTTAAGCTTTTGGCCACTTTAAAATGTCTATCACCACATCATAATTCAGAAACTCAGCAAGTGCAGAGCGTAGCCTCACCTCTCATACTCAGTCATGCAGTAAAATACTCTTTGATGCCACATAGAGGTCAAGAAGCTGGTAAATTCCTCTTTCTAAAGTTTACACTTTCTAAAACTCTGTTAAAACTTAGTGTGATTGACATTCATAGTAGTTTTTATATTAAGATTACAAGACAGTTGCTTCCAATGGAAGACACATGAGGTAAATGGGAAAGAATCACCCAGAAAAACACCCTGTGGAAGATGCATTTAAAATTAATTAAATGTAATCCTCTTTTAGATAATTTCTCACTAGCTTGAATGCCTCTGGCCCAGCTGACATTAATGATGATATTTCTCGGGAAGAGTGGAGGCCCACAGCAAGAGGTACATCCATCAGCTTACGAGCTGACCTTCATTTAACGAGAGAGGGAGAGGGAGGGAGAGAGCGAGAAAGAGAAGTTAGTACAGGAGGGCAATAGCTGCTGTCTGTCTGTCCTCATATGCTCTTGTAACTACTGCTTAGGTAACTGAAGTGGCTTTAAATGAGTGCAGTGTTGGAATCAATAGGTGTAGTGTATAGGGTGTTTTGTTCTGAGTTACAGCTACTAACCAGCCACTCATTTTTTTTAGTTTTACAACTCACAAACTATACAGTCTGGTATGGAGTCACAGTGAATATTATGACATTTTCAACCAGTGCTGCATTTGCCAAGGTATGAGAAAGAATACATAATTTGATTTTGTCAGAATACACTCTTGGCACAGGCCCTTGCACCTTGTATGGATTGTGTAAGTGGGAAAGAATTTAATTCCAAACTCCTTTATGAAGCTAATTACGGCCAAAATGTGAGTGTTTCAATTGCACTTTGCAAAAATGAGCATATGTAACTATGTCGCATAATTATAAGATGAAACACCATGATTTTTTTCTGTCGTCATTCAGGTGGCAAGGAAAACAAGATGCCAATCCTCATCTCCAAAATTTTTAAGGGCCTCGCTGCTGACCAGACTGAGGCACTGTATGTTGGTGATGCCATACTGTCTGTCAATGGTTATGACTTGCGTGAGGCCACACATGATGAGGCTGTTCAAGCACTGAAAAAAACTGGCAAAGAAGTCATCCTTGAAGGTAAGATATTTTTCATTCAGAAAAAAAGAATCCACAATACTCTCTGCAGTTTTCCTTCCTTTCATTGTCTTCTCTCTGCTTTGCCTTTGCTTTGTCTAAATATGTTCAGCAAAGTGAGAAAAGACTTACCTACAAGACACAAAATGTGTCAAATGTCTCTGTTGGATGATAAAAAAAACACCACCACCACATTCATATTTCTAAACAATATAACCCTCAGAATAGCGAGAGGAAAAAAACGACAGAACCCTTCCACCTACCCCAGATACATAGATGGAAACGATGGGAACATTTGGTACCTTGATATGCTTTGATGCATTTCTCCAGCCCTGGTTGATTTGTCCTTAAGGGCAATGTATGACGAGCTGAGAAAGACAATCTATTAAATCAGAACTTTGATCATACTTCCTTGGAAATATCCAAGTAATGAGTTGAACTGAAACAGCAAGAGGAAACCAAAGACTCAAAATTCAATAATATTGTTGTGGCTCACACCTCTGAGCATCTCAGCATGTTAATGAGCAGACTGCCTGAACATCAAACACTTTTGACACTGATAGGAAGTTAAGTTCATGTCAGAACTTAGAACTATGGAGAAATTATGGGGTAAGACTTGGTATGCATAGGAAGATTTGCACTGGACGCAGCAGGTGATTTTCTTCCCTCTTGCTGTCACTCTTATATGTGTGCTGCAAGAACAAACGTATAGTATCTCACATTTCTTTTCTATCGACTCATTTGATGGGTGTGTTCATGTGTGTGTCTGTCTGAGAGCAGGTGTTAAACAACACGGTGAATGTGAGATTTGATCTTTAACTGTGAGGACACAAGCCTTTCTCTTGCAAAAATTTTTGCCTCACAGGAATTTGGCATCTCCAACCGGGCTGATTTTAAATCCAAGGGCTGAATTGCAAATTCACTATAAATACACAATGTCTAAAGGCAAAGGTTAGGCAAGGTTTTGTACTTGGATGATGTTATTCAAAATATGTTTTCATCAAATGCCATAAAACTTTACACTTTTTGTTCTTGTTATTTTTTCTATTGATTGGTAAATTCTTGTTGTGTCAAAGTCCGTGTTTTGAAAAACAGCTTCTCCACAGACTCAAAATAGAGGCTAACATTTATTTTCAGTGATGTGAGTCAGACACCTTACGTTGCAGATGCTCTCAATGTATACTTCAAGATGAAAACCTAATTTGTGCTCTCTTTAGGAAGTGCAACAAACAAACCCCAGTAGTTATGTATTTCCAAACCTAAAAATGCGATTTAAAAGCAGGTTCCATACACTATATGAAGGGAAGTGAAGTTACCAGTTTTCCATTTCACAGCATTTCTATGGGTTAACTTGCACAGTGGGCCAGCTTCAGTAACTTCAGTCAGCAGAGCAGATCCAGCTAGAGCTACAGCCAGGGGAAATCATCGCAAATCCCCCTGTCTTACTTGTCCACAGTCAGGCAGAAAAGTGTTGATATCAGACGGCTCAACCAGTGCTGCTCTGTGATCCGTCATGTCAGGAATCATTTCATGGGTTTCCCTTTCCCCCGAGGACCTGATAGAGGAGTGAAGAGACGAAAGAGGCTTGAAGCTCACTGAGGGGAGTGGGCTGTGTGTGTGTGTGTGTGTGTGTGTGTGTGTGTGTGTGTGTGTGTGTGTGTGTGTGTGTGTGTGCGTGCATGGGCATTTTTTGATGTCCAGCAATTTTTTTGCTTGTGTTTGTGTGGACGTCTGTCTGACCTGGAGATTGCAGGACTGCAGGATGCATATCTGTAGTGAGAAGCTTTGGAGTATTTTTAGGGAGCAGACGTTTTTTGTTTTTGTTTTTTTAAAAAACGTTTCTTGGTCAACACTTCAGGGCTGTGCGCTTTCCAGCTGCAGTTTTTAAGATTTAGATTTTGTTTCAGAGCTATTTGTGCATCATAAAAATGCTTGTAAATACAGATGACATGAAGTTCAAGCGCAGTGTTTATTTTGGTTTTGGCATTTTATCAAGATTCTCCGAAACACAGTTAGAAACAAACTCCTTCTTGGCACCACTACAGTGTTAAAGGCCAGGGTAACAGTCTTTCTAACATGTGCACAGCAACAAACAGCCACCACTGCTATGCTCACGGCAGTTTTCAGCGCTCTGTGAAATTCATAACACAGACGGCCTTGACTGAGATCAAGGAGAAACTGCCTCCATCACATTAAAATATCAGGAATATGTGAACAGTAATGCTTGAATCTGTCAGATAAGTACTTTTGCAACATTTAAGGGAGCTGTATTATAAGCTTGGTTGGCGTTCAGCATTGCCATTTTCTTTTTTTTTTGTATTATAACAGATATCTGCTCATTTGGATTATTGCAATTTGATTGTTGCAGCAGAACATGCAAGATATTAATACCAAGCACTGCCTCTTAGCTTTACCAGTATATACAAGGTGAAGAATGCTTGGTTTTGTATTTTTTCATTAAGAGTGCACTGGCAAAAAATCTTCAAAATTATCTACATGCATAAGATAAAATATTAGAAAACAATCAAACTGCTTAGAAGATGGATTTTTGTTAGGGGGAAAGGTTTCCAGTTGTACATATGTGGCACAGCTGGAAACAGTTTTGCAGTTGTTCACTTTATCGATTTTTAATAAATCATATAATTTTAATGGGCCACACAGTTGCTTAGCAGCCAACGGTGCAGGGAAAGGGCAGCACCGGGCAGCTCCTAGGTGTGAGCGTGAATGTGTGTAAAAACCTTTTGTGCATAGTCAGTCTTTGTGGGGAAAAAAACAACAACTAGAGACTTACTTTACCTTACTGTCGCACCTTACATGAAAATGGTGATGGAATAATCAATGAGTGTGTATAGGAGAGAGGACATGAGAGGGTCAGATAAATATAACAGACCAGATGAAACCATAAAAGCACAGCTGCCTTCATTTCCTCCCTCTCAGCGACATTTACAGCCTGACTGTGTGTATTTCTGAATGGCTGTGTTAGCACATGTGTTGTGTCCATACCTGTGTGCTTGTGTTTTTGCTGTCCCTTTGAATGTATAAGAAAGTTTCCTTGTATTTTTATGTGCGAATAGAAAGGAAGGGAAGAGAGAGGAATAGAACAGCTCAACAGTTGCTCATTCACACATCTCATTTGGGGTTGCTGCCACCGTAAATGATAAGCTTTATATCTCAGTTTTGTAAAATGTTAATTGTGTGAACATAATGAATCAACTAGACATAGCTCTGTGGAGCAAAAGTAAACAAATATGAAGTGAGAAAACAAGAATTAATCTAAGGGACTGCAGCCATGTGACACATGGATGAGCAGCAGCGTGTATCTCTGATCTCTCAACTGTCCCGCTGTGTTTCTACCCAGTTTTTATCTGGATTCTACTGTAACTGAAAACACATCGATCATTGCAGCCAGCTTGTCAGCCAAGGCGAGGCCCGTTCCACTACTGTATGTACACACACACACACACACACACACACACAAAGGTATAAGACTGGGTGTGTGTCTGTGATTGTTTGTGTGTGTGTGAAAGAAAGGGTGGAGGGTAGAGACAGTTCAGTGGTAAAGCTGTTCCCCGGGCAACCAAGGTCTGTCAGAAAGGTACATGTACAAAGAAAGTACACAACCACATTCTAAGCATGCTGCAACACATGAAAATGTACACACATGTACATGTGCAAAAGGTGTCAAGCAGAGAGGAGGACGAAATAGGCTGCAGAGGACAGGTCAGGACACTGAGGTAAGTGTGAATGTGGAGGCCACATTGTCTGTGTGAGTTTTTTCATAGGGGCCAAGTGTATTTCAGTGTGTGTCTGCGTGAATGCTATCCATGTATCCAAGAAGTCAAAATGCTGGTACACCATGTTTTGTAGTGCAGGAGAAGAATGTAACGCTCCACTGGCCACAGTGATGGACAAGGAAAGGGGCACGTACTAACTGAACAGACATTAAGTGTTGCAATAAATGGTAAACTCCTGAAAACAAGGAGAAAACATTGCAAAAATCAAGTTGAACTTTGCATACTGGTGTTCCGATCGTATTCCATGGCAAATTTAGACCATCTTCATGACAGAGCCAGTGATGGCCAGGCCAAGTGGAGTGTCACAATTACACCAGCACAAACAAGTGATCGGTATGGTGACAATGATCAATGTTGGGTTACCGATGGCATTCTTAGCCATATAGTTTAGTCGTTAGGGGCCACGGTATGCTTGAAACAAGTTAGTTTGCATAACTGAGTCTGAAACAGGGCTTCCGTTATAGAGAGGGGAAACTATTTAAATGGGGTTAATGGTGTACAGTCCCAGACAATCTGTCCTCAGTGGCATTCATGGTATTGGACTTGAAAAAATTTGTAAAATAATTTTCTTTTCCTTTCTCGCTTACCAGAGTACAGTAAAGATACAATTCTGATCTATAGTCTATATTCTAAAATGACTGAAAATTCCCGTGGTGGAAGCTCTCACCACTTGGCACTCAAAAAGACTGAAAGCTGCCATTAAAAGTACATTTTGGCCTTGGTGCGACTGGAAGGTTTGACGTTCTTGTTCCATGCAGTTGGGTCCATGTTTGTTCTGGGTATGGGTATTAGCTCAATGTCAGCCTGAATTTCAGCAAAACTTGGATATCCAAAGGGACACAATTTTCTGTATGTCTTTGCAAATGTATGTGTGCACAAGAGGCAGTGAGGGACAGAATGAGAGAGAGCTCATTGCCTCTGCCAAGACTTTTCTGGACACTGCCGGTTCTCTCTGTCCTCTCCTTTTCATTAAGGTAGTTGTGCTCAGGCTCAGTGCACACACACACACACGGATTAAGCAGGCTTAGTTATGGAAGCTCTATGGTTGCAGTCTTTCCCTTGTCTAAATTTCTTTTAGCAGGGAGGGCGTATGTTTTGGACATGTGTTGTTAGCGGTGTCAAGTCTTCTGATTTCTGTCATCCCTTCTGGACTGTTGGCCAATAAGCATGAACTATTGATTCACTTTGTACAAAGTCTAGTGTGTTTGCATAAAGCATGCCCCTTTTAAAGCCAAAATAAGACTGAAGCATATATTTCACTCTGTCAGGTAATTAAGTAAAAAATAACATTACTTAATATGTTGATGTAAACAAAAGATTGAACTTTCTAATCTGTATTTAACTTTACTTGACAGATGTATCATTTTGGATTACAGTGATTTGCACCAAGGAGAAAAAAAAAACATTTTATCTGCTGACGTATGTAATCTCACTAGCTGATTACTTCAACAAATATGGTTAAAGCAGAAAGATAATGTCTTTATATGCACTGCAATAGCGTGGTTACTCAACAACTTAAGTATAAACAACGTGTCTGTAGGCTGATTCAGTCGACTTGTTTACATGACGGTTAAAAAATCAGCTCATTCGAGAAAGCCAACTGTAACCCTGTTTCATAAGTGCATAGACACACTGTCATATAACATATGTTTGTTTGACAGATAGATTGTTTGTTTAAGATAGAGTCTTGTAATGAATTTTTGTAAGTTGGAGTTTATTATTCTCCACCGCACTAATGACCAATTAAGGAAAAAGTTAGAGAGAGAGCAGCACACTCATAATTAAGATGCAGTGTTCCTATTTCTAAAACTATAGCTCAACTTTTAGTCACATTTTTGCCTTCCTCATGGAAAAAACACCATGTGGCATAGGACAGGTGTTTCCACTCAAAGATCTCACAGGGTAAGCAATGTGAACATAGACCAAGAAGACACAGAAGATACTTTAGCAAAGACAGGTCTGTAGAATATACTGCTTAAGTTGAATGTTTGCATTAAACCACCTTTTTTTTTTTAAAATCTGCAACTTTCTGATTTCCTGATTCCTAGAATGTGGACATTTGAACATTGCAGGCCTGTCTTGGCACTGAATCACCTCTCTATGCGATCTGTTTCTATGCTCATGTTGATTGCTCACTAATTCGAAGCACCTGTTCTGTACGCTGTATATATGTCACTCAAAATGGCATGCAGGGTTTGTTTTTTGTTTTGTTTTTTTAAATTCCTAGAGAAAGCAATGTGTGCTAAAAGACGAATGTGTGTAATGAAAAATAAAAGTTTATGCAGTTTTAAGTGTGCGAGCCTCTCTTTTGTCTTAACTCTAAGACAGCATCTCAATGTGTGTGCATTTTTAGCCACATTCTCTACACAGTATCACCTGTGCCAGGGACCAAGAGATAATTATTAGTGACAGCCTCTGTTGAGTTATGTGTTGCTGCACTGTTTAGACTGTGCCTTTCTGCAGGCTATATTTTGTGAGTTCCATTACCTCTTAAGTAACCCCAGTAGACACAGAGTTCGCCCACTGCCATGACTGTATTTAATAAGTGTGGCTGCAGTGACTGCATCCTTTCTCCGATTAATACTTGCTTTAAAGAGTAAGCATTCCATATGCACTAGCAGGGATGTGTTTCAGGAGTGCCTGAGTTGAGACTTCAGTTGAAGAAGTCAGTTTGTGTTTGTGATTAAAAAAAAAATTTGCTGAAAGATGCTTTGTCTTTTACAAACAAGAGCTAACCCCAAAACCAACAGACCAGGGGTTCCATTACAATATGTTCTGCTGAATTTGTATTAATACATGAAAATTAATAATCATGGATTCATTTTTGATTCGTTGAGTTGAGTTAAATGCACACTTTGAATATAGTTGTTACTGTTGGAGTTTGTTTGCATTCGAGAAAAGCCATTATCTGTTCTCCCAGTGTAAAGTAGAAACTTTAATCTGTAGCAGTTACAATTCAGATCCAGTCTTTTCTGTGTTGTGAATATCTGTGTTGTGAGCATGTCTTCTGTATAGGTTTTCTGTATGTATGGAAATCAATAAACACCATAACTGGTGCAGACAGGACCACTGCAGGTCAAAGTGAGTGCATTTGTACTGTATACAAGTTGTGAATTAGCCCTCAACTGCAGTGTGCAGTCCCTGTTGAACACTATGTTACACCCATTTAGCTTTTGTCATGCAGCTTGTCCCTAAAGAGCATTATCATGATATTAAACAAATTTTACTTGGGCTATTATCAAGAGTATGACTTGGAACAGTGTAGCCCTTCAGAAGGCTTTAGAGTGCAGGCTAGCAGTTTGAGCTACAATTTGCTTTGATGGCTAAAAATCCTATCTCTTATCTACAAATCAAGCACTTCAAGGACACATGTGAATGTAGCCCCTCAAAAGAAGATACATATAGTCTTTTAAAGCAAGGCCAGCAGAGATATATACTCTGGCCCTATCTTCCTACACTGATTCAAGTATGGTTAAGTGACTGATTTATGGAATATAATGACTTTGGGGAGTAAGATTCAAAGCCGCTCATTGGAACACAGCATTCTGCTGCTAAGACTCTCTGTACTATTCATTCTTTGTCTGAAGTTCTTTTTGTAGAATTTCAGGTTGTGTTATTGAAGCAGGATATCCATCAGCCTTGTTATTCGTTCACACACAATAAAATCTCTAAATAGACTATGCTCATGTATGCAAACACATGCACTTGCACAAGTTTTCACTCACACATACTAGTTCTCCCTGTCCTCCTGATCCAGAGGGTGACCAGTGTCTTTTTTTGGACCTGCGAGAAGTGAGATTTTCTTAATTCACAGTTTCAAACTGCAAATTCTCAGGTGGTTGTCTTTTGGCAGAGCTGCATCAGTTCAGTCACAAATGTGATAGTTGCCGTTTTTGTGTCTTAGCTAATCTATTCATCTGGTGGGTGGCAACAGCAGCAGCATGGCCCTGTTGTTTGGAGTGTTCTTCCCAGTATCCCTTTTGTTTCTTCATTTTGTGTTACTGGTTGCTTCAGGAATGCATGCCCTCTTCTGAGAATTTTCTGAAATGAAGTGGTACATTGAGAAATAGAAGGACTTGAGGTTTTATTTCTTTACCATTGTGCAATTTTCAACTGTTTTTCAACTAAGTTTTCATACATGCCTGGCTTTGACTTTCACCGCCCCCTAATGAAACATGTCTTGAAAACATTTGCACCATAGTGTCCATTAGACAGTGCTGCAAATCTGTTGCAAATAAAACTATTTCTCTCAAAATTGGAAGACCAATTTAAAGTTCTGGATTTGAAATGTCCTTTTTTATTTTTCCTTTTTTTCTGAAGTTGACCTGTCTGTCAAATATAATTGAAAGTTGAAAAGTGTATCTGCATGCGGAAATGTCCCAGTGTGGACCATGTAGAATCAAATATGGATGGTTTGCTGATGAGCCTGTGCACGATTCATAGACATATCGTAGATTTGACTATTTTATGAGATTCTTAACTAAGTGTTAATAGTGAGCGTGTATGCATGATTGGAGGAAACTGTTAACAGGGCTGTGATAATCCTGCTTTAAACAAGAGTGCAGTTATACAGTTGTGCCAGTAACATGCATGTACTTTATCACCTAATTAAACTTTCTGACTCTTGCTCCTGTGACAGAATAATTACTACTTTGAAAGTAATTCTTTCCCCTGTACCCCAACTGAATCCCTCATCCCTGCAGTTGCTTACTACCTATTGGATCTTTGTTCTCTTTGTTCTCCTCTGTTCTGCAACTGACTTCTATAATATGAGAGAGATGATAGATTTTCTTGTAGTTGAAGGTGCACTATTATCTAGATGTGGAAGTGTTTGTAGAGCAGGTTAGTACACCGAGTAGCTGGCGTTAATTGGGAACAACCCGAAATTCGATTCAATTTTTGTGGTTTGGTCGATTGTTGTGGATTCCAGGTAACCCTCATCCTTGATGCAGGGCAATCTCATTTCTAGTGAGAGTTTCTTTTTCTGTTATTCATTTCATTTCATTCAAGAAAGTAAATGTGGAAAGTGTTTGTGAGTGTGAGTCTGTATATTTTCCAGTGTGCAATAACAAGTTAGAGAAACAATGACTTGCCAGTTCTTCTCTGCTTACATTCCACTAATGGAAATTTGATACCAACAGACGCAAAGAAACATAACAGACACAAAGACACACAAAAATGAACTTTAAAGTGGCAACAGAGTGCTTCTCAACTCCTTGTAGCTTTTGCAAGTGATGTTACTGTTGTGGCTGCTGTCACAAAGACCAGATCACAGTCCGCTTTCCTCAGCCTTTTCGCTACCAGCAACACAGGATACAAAATGAGCACCACCTAGGACACACATAGGAATATGGCTACCACTCATAGCCAGGCTACTGCCCAAAGTATGAAACAACTGCAGGAAACCTAATTTGAATTAAAGCCGCAAGCGGCATTGGGCGAGTCCTTGCTTCTCGCGGCAGTGCGACTGAGCCAGTCGGTGTGCATATGTATTTAACACGCTCTGGCTGGGACTTGGAGCACACGTGTACAGTTTCAGGGAGATGGGAACACATAGGGCAAGGCAAGTTACACAGCACGTCCCATTTAACGGCGTTTTATGGCGTTTTGACGAAATTTTAGAGGCCGCCATTTTGACGCCATCAGACTTTTGCGGAGCGTTTTAATAACTTTTAATCACCACGTCCTGTAGATTGTGCTGGGCAAATTTCAGGTGTGTACGACGTTCCCCCTAGAAGGAGATAGAATTTGAAATTCTGATCATGTTTTTTTCAAATTGGCGGACTTCCTGTTGGGTTTAGGGTGTGGTGCTGATTGACTTTTTTGTGCGTCCTGACCTGCTACACCTGCCCACCAAATCTTGTAGGTGTAGGTGAAACGACCTTCCGACGGGACTCCGTTGACTGCCGAAAACACCACGAGAAAATGGCCAAAATGGCCATTGATCGAATTTCCACGCCATCATACTTTTGCGGAGCATTTTAATAACTTTTAATCACCACATCCTGTAGTTTGTGCTGGCCAAATTTCAGGTGTGTACCACTTACCCCCTCGGAGGAGATAGATTTTGAAAATGGCCAAAAATGGCCGATTTTCGGCCAAAAGCCGCCATTTTTTTTCAAAATGGCCAACATCCTGTTGAGTTTCAGGTATGTGTTCTTGAGACGTTTTTGTGCGTCACAAGCCAAATTTCGTGGCTCTATGTGAAAGTGTGTTCGGGGGCCCATTTTTTGTAATTTTGTAGGTGGTGCTGTTGAGCCATTTTTCTATTGAGGTATGTATTTCCCCCAAATGATAAAAAATTTCACGGGGTCTGATGTGTGTGCCAAGTTTTGTGCATGTGTGAGTCCGTTGAGGGCCTCAAAAACGCATTTCTTTGTACGGAATAATAATAATTTAAAAAAAAAAATTTTTAAAACCCTAGCAATTCCAATAGGGTCCAACGCACTGTTAGTGCTCGGACCCTAAGTAGTAACCCCAACCTCAGTGCTATGATGAAGGTGAGTAAAACACCAGATTGTATTCATTAGTACGCTGGTTCCATTGCTTATCAAGTAGTAATAATGACTGAATGTCTGATTTGACCCCCTTCAAATCTCCATTGTGTGACTGCCTGTCCAAGGTTCAGTCATTTGTTTTGTCTCACTTTCTAACACTCTCCCCCTTCTCCTTCTTTGCCTCCTCTGACTGTGGGGCTCTTTTCCTTTTGCCTGGGAGAGTTTCCACATTTAGTCTGTTTGTTCCATCATCCACCAATTCAGCTACCAGGGGAAAGTTACCGATAGAAAAAAACTGCTATCCTCTTCCTGCTTTGGTTGTGCAGTTGCAGATGCACTATTTTCCAGGGAGAATTTGTATTGAGACAGAATTGCATCGTAAAAGGGAGGCTGACAGGGAAACAGCACCAATAGTGTCATTGTGTAACCATTGCATTATTCAGTCAACATTTACTACAATGAAAAGTTGAAGCAAAAAAACTTGTCTATTGCTACTTTAACTTTTCGCCTTGCTCACATTGTGCGACATTGAACACACTTGGTGTATCTAAAAATAATGCTGACTTTGTGAAAGAGCACGTTTCCACTGTTGAGAGCAGCATATTAGAATATGTGGTTCCATATTCCTTCTTCACGCTGACCTAGATACGTTGATGATGTCCTGCCTTTTACCTGCAATGGTCTTCAATCCTGGTTGGAAACCCTTTAATTTAGGACGCCTATCTACTCACCAGATCTGGGCCAAGTTGTACTTTGAAAATACTTCTTGAGTTTGTTTTAGTGTCTTCAGGTGTGGGTCTTCCCAGGACACAAGAAGGTATGCGCTGTTATTGACAATGTATCTGGCACTTTGTAGAGAAATAAATCCCACCCATCTGCTGCCCCAATTCTTTAAACACTCACAAATGTAGCCCTCACTGAGGAAAGTCGAACATTTCTACTTCCTTGCTAAAGACTTACTGTGTTCCTTTCAAATGCAAGTTATTTGGAAAAATGCACACGAGTGGTACATGTATTGAATATAATAGTGTCATACCAGGATATTTTTTGCTTTCCCCTGCTTCTGTTGTTTGCGGTTATGTATGGTAAATGTGAAAAATAATGTTAGCATGGAAAGTAAATGATCAATTAGTAGCTGCCATTTTCTGAAATTAAAATACATCTAAATTTCATTTTTGTTAAACAAATGTACTTCCTCTATGCTTTACTCTTATAAACATGAGATAGAAACAGTCATTGAGTATTTAAGCAGCTAAGTCTGTTTTGGGTGTGTGTATTTTAATCAAAATGCCGTTTAATGTAACTAGAGAGCAATGTTTTCACTTCATCTTCAGCTGAAGTCTGGTTGTTCCGTAGCTGTTCCTGTTCTGAGTCTATGGTGTGTATCCCTGCTGTGAAACCTCTAACCCTGCGGACACAAAGCTTGGTTCTTCTTTCCTTCAGAGCTGCTGGCCCGTAAGGACATTGTGCTTACACTCAGCAAGGGAATGGATTAACCCGCAAAATAACATAGCTTTATTAAATCACAAATCTCCCTCAGACCCTTTCTCACTCTGTGGCGTCAAGTTTGCTTAACAAGCCCCCTATGAACCCCTCTGCCTGATCCTGGGCCCCTGATAAATTGCTGCCGCAGTCTTACTGCCACTCTCTCTCTTCATTAGAAACTCAGATTCCACTGAACCATCTCATACTATTGTGCAACATGTGTATGTTGGGGATGGATGGGGCGAAGAAGGGTTTTTGTATGCTACTGTTATATGTAAATGATAAGTAAATAATAATAATAAAATAAGTAATAAAATAAGGGAAAGCATATGTACATTAAGGCAAGCATAAACAAAACACATAAATTGCTTTTTCAGCATTACTGAAAACTGCTCATGTACCAGCCAAAATAACATTGACTTGTTAAATTTGGCTTAGCATTGAGCGTCAGTCTGTTTTTCACTATTCTTTTGTAACCTACGTTACTTTGCAATAACCTTTGTAAACTTTCCAAGCCCGCTGTTATTTAAAATTGAGAAGCTAATGTAAAAATCCCTTCATTTGCGTCAATACAAATAAAAACGAATTGTAAACAAGGTTGATAAGTTGTACAGCAAGTTGCTGCTTTGAATCACACTGAGAAAATACACACAAACCTATAAATGGGAAATTGAGTTTCTTTACATGTCAAGCAGCAAACTGAAAGAAATAGCTAGAAAGCAAAGTGGAAATGTCTGCAGCCGGACCTTCCGTTCACTCTGTTTTTGTCCTCTGCCAGATCCTGTTCAAGTTTCCTTCACTCTTACTTTGTTGAATTAGGATAATTAACTCTCCTGACACACCATGCAAAGTAATCAAATCTGTGCTTTGGCAGTGTGTGAATTAGTTTAAAAGTCTGATTCACTGTGCTCTGCCCACTTTCTCTCTCTTAGCCTCTCTCACACCATACCTAACACCATCCAATGCTGGCATTTAGCCATGATTTTAATAAGATGGGCAATAGGAATGATAAACTTGTCTAAATCATACAGAACAGGGGAAGTCTTCCCTGGCAGGCTGATGCTGCTAGAAAGACACACATTAATCAATGAAACACTGGGGACACTTAAAGTTGGCATTTACTAACTGTATATGACCTCACAGATCACTGAAAGGAGTCATTGCCATGCACTTTTTTTAATTTACATGTGTCCACATGCCTCAAAATGGGTACAAACGCCACTTGTGGATTTAGTGAGTCGATTTATAACTGAAAAAAAGATTTATATCATTTTCACACTCTACTTCAGTGCCATTTTGATATTTTTTTAGGCAGATTTAGTTTTTAACATGTCGTTTGTGAAATGAGAATCACTTAAAGCTGCTCCCACCAGTATCTTAATATTAATCATTGACATGACATACATGATGTTAAGTGTTGTTTGAAACAACATTCCGAACAACTAATTTCCCTATCGATCAAATGGAAATTAGGGGGCTGTCATTTGTTGGTGCTAGGGGTGGGCGGCTGTGTAATATCTACTAGTTGCACTGGTGAACCAGACATTTTCATTTAGGTGCACCCAGAGTTTGTTGTCGTGCCATTTGGTTGTGGGTGGCACAGTGCGACTGTTGTGCAAGCAGAGACCCATGCAGTTTGGAAAGGTACAGTGTTATCTAAGTTGTTTTCTGAAGCTACAATTTACAGATGTCCATGAAACGCCTCATATACAGACTATCAGTAGACATTATAATTTACTATTGTTGCATTAATGTCTCAGATGCATCAGTATAATTCATCAAAGGTCCCTAAACACCTCACATGCATTGTTAGACACCGTGAGGCAGCTGAGCACAGAGAAGCCTCTAGTCCCACATAGTTACTGCAGCATAGCAACTCAGACAGCTGTGTGGCCAAAATCATACTGAAAAAACTGAAATAAGGCAGTGTAACATCAGATTAACATCATATTTATCATTTAGTAATTTTTATCTAGCCCAGAGACGAGAAGAAATGCAACCAATTCAACTTTCTAGCCACACTTTTCAGATTGTTGGCCACATGTGCGACCAAAATGATTGCTGAGCCCTGAAAATGTCATTGTTGTGTTTACATGTTGTTTAGTTTCTCTTTAAATCAACAATGACACAAAGTATGCTAAAGGTAAAGGGTTCTGAATCCTTTTTGAATCCTGTATGTGCTAATATGAAATTGGCTAAAACTGCTAATATCATTGTGATACCAGTGCTGAATCTCTCATCCTTCTGTCTCTTCTTCCTCTTGCCCAATTTGCATCAACTGTTGCAAAACATGAAAGACATCTCTGTCTACATCTTATTCATGACTGGAAGGCTTATGAAATGGGCCCAGAAATGTCTTTTTTTTCTTCTTTTACCTCAGTTGACCTCAATGCAATAAATTAAAGTGGCGAGAGTACTGTCCGTTTTGTTAAGTTATTTATGCTGTTGTTTTGGCCCAATACATCTTTCCTTGGTGGTGTAACATTGGGACATTCTTTACTTGACATGGTTTACAGAGCCAGCAGCATGTTTCTGAGGTCGCTGACTGGCCAATGACATTCCAGCTGCTCCCACAGTAACCGGTAGTCAGGGGGAGGATGGGCTGGTATTTAGCTTTAGTGCATTGTTTGGTCTCCATCAAGCTATTGCCACTTTTGATTGCCAAGTCAAGAAACATGTTAGCAACTGCCTAACACATCAAGCTGCTGGTGTTCTGATTGGACACGGGGGGGGTTAATGTATATATATTCGGTAATCAACACAATGGTGAGTATTGGCTGAGTACAGTTTGAAACTAGTGACTAAGAAAAAACTTTTCAGACCTCAGTTAAGTGAATTGTATCAAAACTGAATTGGCTGAAAATGTCCGGTCAGGATTTGTGGGGTTCAATGTAAAAGTAAAGACTTTAGCAGGAAAAGCTTAGTGGCAGATCCTGCAGAAGAAGCAAAGAAACTCCACATGTGCACGTACACACACACACACACACACACACACACTACAAAAGTAGTTTCACTGGCTGCCAGATAAGCTGAAGTAATAACAGTGCCATCTCAGCTAATTTTAGCTCTGTATTGAATGTGCCGCCACTGGTATTCATGGCAACATTGCTGGCTTAGCTTAGCCATACATTCGGTCTGTCTGCTTTGCCTGTCTCACGCATTCATATTCTCTTTTCTTACTCCTGATCTCCTTTTTCTTCCTGTCTGTCTCTTTTCCATGTTGTTCATTCTATTTCTCGTCCCGCTTCAATTC